>NW_006770496.1:154226-174056 GCF_000442215.2 Lipotes vexillifer | reverse complement strand
GAGCGGTTCTAGTGTTCTTTGCATTACTGTGTTTATATCTAAAAATGAAACAACATGCTGAGTCAGTAAGAAGAGAAAGAATCTTAAGCCTTAAGCCTAATTTCACTAGAATAACTAATTGAATATATAACCCAGAAATTCTTTTAAATCAAGATGTTTGTATTTTTCTTAAAGAATCATAGTTTGTGTCAAGGTACTTTAATCAGCTGGGGTCAGATGGATGGATTGAATCTGTTTTAGTATATGTTCTATTCAGGGAGAACTAATGACATTCTTTCACTCAGGGATTTAGGGAATGAAGTTGTTTATTAAAACAAAATTAGCAAAACTATCTCAGAGTAAATACAGCTCAAGCTGAAGGCCTTTGTATTTGAAAATGGAAAGTAACTAATCACTTTTTTTTTTTTTTGAACAATGTGAGGGACCAGTTGGAGTGAATGATATCCACAGGGATTTGAGGATGAAGAAGTGGAGAGGAAATACAATATATGCAGGCAGTTTGCCATCTCTTTGAAAATTGTTCGCGCTGGTAGCTTCAGGAGGGGTAAAGAGAGAAAAGGAAGGCTATGTTAGAATGTACTTGAATGTGTTTGTAGGCTAAGGAGAAGATAGAAAAATTAATATTGATCCACACATGTTAAACACCTGCCTGACAATTGATATTTAGCTGGATGTGAAGCAGGGGTTTAATCCTATTTTCCTTTGACTGCAAGGACTGCATGGTTATCCACCCTCCACAAACTCTTGTCGTGCCCATAGGTAAAGGAGCGAGGGGAGAGAAAAGAAGAAAACTGTAGCAGCAACTGTAGAGAAGACTGGTGGCTGGATCGGGTACAACTATTAGTCCTAAGGTGATATACCTTCCTCAGTGGTAGAAATAAAAAGCATTGGTAAAGTTATAGATAAAATTGAAGAAGAAAAAAAATTGACAGGTGCTAATAGATGCACAATACCTACAAACACCAACCACTCTTCTTTCAATTTATTCCTTATTTATTATTCACATTTTCCTACTTCAAAACTGGATTTTGGTCAACTTACAATGGAAGGCACACCCAGAGCATTTGCTTTAATTTGTGTGATTCAGCTTCCTGAAATTCAGTGGGGTCAAGTTACTCATCTTTTATTACCTGCCTACCAGAATCTATTAATCTGTGGGTATATTCTTTTGCTAATACTATGCTATCTTGATTACTGTGGTCTTATAATAACTCTTAAATTTGGGTGTAGTGAGTCCAACTCTGTGCATCTCCCACAGTACTGTATTGGCTATTCTAGGTATGTTATCTTTCCATATAAACTTTAGAATTTGTTGATATCTAGAAAATAACTTGCTCAGATTTTTTTAAAAACAAATTTATGCCTTTATTGGAATTTTAATGCTTGGGGGAAGTGTACCTGATATTGGAAAATAACATTTTTAAGTGGTGTGAATGTAACAGAGCACAGGAAATTACAGTCAATAAAGAATAAGACACTCATCTCTAGAGGAGCTTCTGCATTAATAAATGTTTGTTTACAGCGAGCCTCTGGAAAGTATGGGAGTAAGTGATGTTTGTCTTCTATGAGGATTCCCTTCTTGGCCAACCTTTTTGCTCCAGTGTTCTATCTTTTGAAACCAGGCCTGCTAGTCCACTGTCATCCTAATCCCCAGGATTACCTTGATTACCTTCCCCTTCCTTTAATTAAATTTATTTTTCCTCATATCCCCTTCATTTCAGTTTGGTTCTTTATGAATTCCAAGGGTCCAGTAGTACTTACAGCAAATATTTCTAGGTATTAAGAGAATCCTTTTAGAGACAATGTCTTTGTCCTTGTAATCTGATCCAATCGTGATTTCTTAGCAATGGGTCATATATGTGGAAGAGATCCCTAGAGTTCATCATTTTTCACGTACTCCTCTTCTTTCTGGGAACAGAGATTGATTACATTCTCCAGACTCCTTTGCAGTTAACTGGGGCTGTACAATTGAGGGCTGGCCTAGGAAATATGGTCAGAGTGATACATACTACTTTCAGGAGAGGATCATAATGACCCCCTCCCTTTTCCACATTATTTTTTCTTTTTTTTCCTATTTTTTAATTGAAGTATAGTTGATTTACAATATCGTGTTAGTTTCAGGTAGATAGCGTAGTGATTCAGTTTTTGTGAAGATTATATTCCATTATAGGTTATGACAAGATATTGTGTATAATTCCTTGTGCTATTCAGTAAATCCTTGCTGCTTATCTATTTTGTGTATGGTAGTTTGTGTCTGTTAATTCCATACCCCTAGTTTGTCTTTCCCTCCTTCCCTCTTCCCAAATTGTGTTGAATGTAGAGATCAGTTTCAGAAGAACTGACATGTTAAAAATACTGCAGCTTCAGTCCATGAGCACAGAATATCTCTTCACTTATCTATGTCTTCTTTGTTTTTTATTCAGTGTTTTGAAGTTTTCTGCATATAAACCCTACACATATTTTGTGAGATTTATGCCTAAGTATTTCATCTTATAAGATGCTATTGAAAGAGTGTTTTTTAACATTCAGAATTCCAGTTCATGACTGGTATAGGGAAATCATTGACTTCTGTGTATTACCCTGTAATCTGAAACTTTGATATACTTGCTTTTTTAGTTCTGAGGGGTTTTCTTTGGGGGGAAAGGGGTCAATTCTGTGAAATTTTCTATATAGACGATCATATTATCTGTAAATAGAGACAGTTTTATTTCTTCCTTTCTAATCTGTACATCTTTTATTGATCTTTCTTGTCTTCTGATTTCTTTATTTTGTATTGTGTTTTATTTACTTCCAGTACAATGTTTAATGGGACTGGAGAGAAAGAACATCTTTCTTTGTTCCTGATCTTAGGAAGAAATTGTGCAGTCTTGCATGATTTAATATGTTAGCTGTAGGTTTTCATGTAGATGTTCATCAAATTGAAGAATTTCCCCTTGATTCCTAGTTTGATATGAGTTTTTATCATGAATGTACTTTGAATTTTGCTAAATGCTTTTATGACTTCACTGATATGATAATATGATTACATTGATTAATTCTTAAATATTGAACCAGTCTTGCATATCTGGAATAAGTTTTCACTTGGTCATGGTGTATGGCACTTTTTATACATTTTGAACTCAATTTGTTGATATATTTTAGGATATTTTGGTCAATGTTCATAAGAGACATTGTTCTGTAGTTTTCCTTTCTTATGGTATCTTAATCTGTTTTGGTATTGGGGCAATACTGTTTTCAGAGAAAGAGAAAAGTTTTCTTTTTTTAAAAGTTGTTTATTGGAGTATAGTTGCTTTACAACGTTGTGTTAGTTTCTGCTGTACAGCAAAGTGAACCAGCTATACGTATACATATACGCCCTCTTTTTTGGATTTCCTTCCCATTCAGGTCACCACAGAGCACTGAGTACAGTTCCCTGTGCTATACAGTAGGAAGAGATAAGTTGTCTCACTGCCTCTTTTTCTAGGAAGAGATTTTAGAGAATTGGTGCCATTTTTTTCCTTAAATGTTTGCTAGAATTTACCAGTAAAATCATCTGAGTCTGGTGATTTATTGGTTAGGAAAGCTATTGTTTATGATTTAACTTCTTTACAAGATACAGAATTATTCAAGTAATTTACTTTTGTGTGTGTTTTGGTACTTTGTGTCTTCCAAATAATTGGTCCATTTTATCTAAATTATCAAATTTGTGGACATAAAGCTGTTCATATATTTTTTATTACCATTTAAATCCAGGGAATTAGCAGTAATGACCCTCTTTCAGTTATGATACTAATAATTTATGTCTTATTTCTTTTTATATTTGTTAACCTTGCTAGAGGTCTATAAAGTTTGTGGTTCTTTTCAAAGAACTACCTTTTAGTTTTGTTGATTTTTCTCTATTGTTTCCTTGTTTTCAATTTCATGCTTAGTGCTTTAATTTTAATTATTTTTTTCCTCTGCTTGCTTTAGAGTTAAATTGATCATCTTTTTCTGGTCTTTTAAATTGGAAGACTGGGTTATTGATTTTAGATCTTTCTTTTATATTATATACACTAAATGTTATACATTTTCCTTTAGGTACTGCACTATTTTTAAGTATGATAGTAATTTTGATGTTATATTTTTATTTTCATTTAGTTTAAAATTTGTTTTAATTCCTCCTGAGGCATCTTATTTGATCCATGTGTTACTAAAAATGTACCATTTAATTTCCAAATATTTGGTGGTTTTCCAGCTGTTTTTGCTATTGATTTCTTAATTCCATTGTGGTTGGAGAATGTACTTTGTGTTTTCTATTCCTTCTATTTGTTATGGTATGGTCTAGAATGTTGTCTTTCTTCATGAGTGTTCCATGTGAACTTGAGAATAATGAATATTAAGCTGTTATTGAAGAGAATATTCTAAGATTACCAATTAGACCAAGATGATTGATAGTGACCTTCAGGTCCACTTTCTCTTTATTGATTTTCTACCTACTTGACCCATCAATTACTGACTAGGAGTGCATTTTAATTTCCAACTGTAATAGTGCATTTACCTATATCTTGTTTTAGTTCTATCAGTGTTTGTCTCACGTATTTTGATGCTCTATTGTTAGGTGCATACCCTTTTAGGATTGTTGTGCCTTCTTGGAGAATTGACCCCTTTATCATTTTGTAATGTCCTTTTTATCCCTGATAACTCTATTTGTTCTGAATTTATTTTGTCTAAAACTAATATTGCTCTTCCAGCTTTATTTTGATTGGTCTTAGCTTGGTAATAACTCCTTACAGCTTTCTTTACATTTAGCTTATCAGAATGTTTAATTCAAAATAGTTTTATTTTAAATAACAAATAGTTGGGTTTTGTTTTTTTATCCACTCTGAAACTCTTTATCTCTTTTAACTGGTGTACTTAGAACATTTCCATTTAAACTGATATTGGTATGTTTACGTTAATATTAACTACATAATTTTTAAATTAATTCTTGTCAGAGGCTTCTTTTTCTAATTTCTCTCATTTTAATTAAGCATATTATATGTTCCCATTTTGTTTCTTCTCTTAGCTCATCAAATGTACATGTTTTACAAATATTTAATTGGTTTCCCCAGAGTTTACAGTATACTTTTTTGATTAACATAAGTCCTCTTTCAAAGTACATTATCCTTTACCCTATGGTTCAGGTGTCTTATAACCAAATATTCTCAATTCCTTGCTCCTATCCCTTATGACTTTACTGTCATTCATTTTACTTACCTGTGCTAAAATCACTCAATACCTTGTTACCATTATTACTTTAAACAAGTTAACTTTTGGATCAATTAAGAATTAAAAAAATAGGACTCCTGTCTTAACATTACTCACAGAAATTAACTAGAAATGGAATAAAGACTTAAATGTAAGACCTGGGACTGTTAAACTACTAGAAAAAAAAAATAAGGGGAAAAGCTCCTTGTCACACATTGGTCTTGGCAACGATTTTTCGGATCTGACACCAAAAGCACAAGCAACAAAAGCAAAAATCAACAAGCAGGAATACATCAAACTAAAAAGTGTACAGCAAAAGAAATGATCAGAAAAATGAAAAGGCAGCCTATAAAATTCCAGAACATATTTGCAAACTGTATATCTGATAAGCGGTAAGTATCCAAAATATATAAGGAACTCATACAATTCAGTAGCAGAAGATAATAATAATGATCTGACTTAAAATTGGATAAGGAACCTGAACAGACATTTTCCCAAAGAGGATATACAAATGGCCAACAGGGACATGAAAAGATGCCCTACAACCCTAACGATCAAGGAAATGCAAATTAAAACCACAGTGAGATACTACCTCAAACATGTTAGGATGGCTGTCATCAAAAAGAGAAGAGATACAAGTGCTGGTGAAGATGTTGAGATAAAGGAATTTTGTGTGCTGTGGGTAGGAATGTAAATTGGTACTATGGAGATTCCTCAAACAATTAAAACTAGAACTACCATGTAATCCAGCAATTCCACTTCTGGGTAGATATTTGAAGGGAAGAATATCACTATCTCAAAGAGATATATGCACCTCTATGCTCATTTCAGCATTATTTACAATAGCCAAGATGTAGAAACAACCTAAGTGTCCATAGATGGATGAGTGGATGAAGGAAATGTGGTATACATACACACACAATGGAATATTATTCAGCCATAAAAAAGAAGGAAATCCTGCCACTTGTAGCAACATGGATGTATCTTGAGGGCATTATATTAAGTGAAATAAGTCAGACAGAGAAAGACAAATACTGTATGATCTCACTGATATGTGGAATATAACAAAACCAGACTCATAGAAACGGAGAGTATATTAGTGGTTTCCAGGGCATGCCAGATGGGGAAATGGATGAAGGTGGTCAAAGGATCCAAACTTTCAGTTATCCCCCAAGTCATGGGGATACTATGTACAGCATGATGACTATAGTTAACAATAATGTATTGTCTACTAGAAAGTTGCTAAGAGAAGAGAGTATATCTTAAAAGTTCTCACCACACACACACACACACACACACATGCACGCACCACACACACACACACACACACACACACACACACACACACACACACACAAAGGTAACTATGTGAGATGATTCATGTATTAACTAACCTTATTGTGGTAATCCTTTTGTAATATATATACATATTAAGTCATTGCATTGTACACCTTAAACTTACACAGCATTATATGTTAATTATACCTCAAAACACTTGGAAATAAAGAACAAGAAAAAAATGGTTTTACTTCTATTTATTCCTTTCCCAACGTTCTCCTTTTCTTTATGTAGATCTGAGTTTCTGACCTGTGTTTTCCTTGTCTCTGAATAACTTCTTTGAAGATTTCTTTCAGGGAAGGTCTGCTGGTGATAAATTCTCTGCTTTTGTTTGTCTGAGAGTCTTTATTTCTCCTTCACCTTTAAGGATAGCTTTGCTCGATAGAGAATTATAAATTGATGATTTTTCTTTCAACACTTTAAATATTGCACCCCCTCTTCTTATGCTTGCATTTTTTTCAGAGAAGCCTGCTGTAATTCTTAAACTTATTCCTCTATAGGTAATCCCTCTCCCCCCCAACTTCTTTCAAAGTAATCTCTTACTCTTTGATGTTCTGCTCTTTTAATATGATAGGTCTAGGTTGTTTTTTTTGTTGTTGTTGTTGTTTTTTGCCATTTATCTTCTTGCTGTCTCTGGTCTTCCTTTATCTGTAGTTTATTGTCCACCATTAATTTTAGAAAGGTCTCAGTCATTGCCACTTCAAATATTTCTTCTACTCTGTATGTTCTTTTTCCTTCTGGTTTTGCAAATTTTTGTTTAATTCATCTTTTGAACTTGCCCCCAAAGTTCTTGGATTTTTTTCTTCATTCTTTTCTCTACTTACATTTCAACTTTACAAGTTTCTATTGCTATATCTTCAACTCACTAATTCTTTCCTCAACCACTTCAAGTCTACTAATGAACCCGCTAAAGACGTTCTTTATTTCTGTGTCATGTTTTTTAAAGTTTTGTTTTCAGTAAATAAAATTGTTTTGTTTTTCTTTTGATTCTAAATTCAAATTTCTATACCTCTACTTACATTATCCATATATTACTGCATATTATTTATTTTTTTCATTTAGAACCCTTAACATATTTATCATAGTTATTCTACATTCTTATCTGATAGCCCCAACATTTGTGTCATATCTGAATCTACTCATGATAGTTGTTTTCCTACAGTCCATGCTTTTTTCTTCTCTTTTGGCAAAAAAAATTCTTGCAATTTTTTGTTGAAAGTTGCACAAGTTGTTTTCGGTAACAAAGAACTGAGATAAATAAGCCTCTGGTGTGAAGATTTATGTTAATCTGGTTAGATGTTTGTCTGTATTTAATATTTGCTATTGTCATAGTTGCCAGATATTCCAACTTGTTCTAGTGTCCTTGTTTTTGTCTCTCTTCTTAACTTTGGGTTTTTATAAATACTTTTCCACAGTGTTTGCATTTTGCAGCTCTTTCAGCTGTAATCCACTGTAATTATACTAGAACCTGTTGATATGGTGATAAGGTATGGGAAAGAGGAGGTATTCTGTAATCTTATTATTAACTCTCTGTCTTTCAGTGAGCTCCTGTCTCTGGTCTGTGACCTTCTCAAGTCTTTCTTTGTATACAGTTTTCAGGTAACGATACCTGGCCTGGCCTGAGAAGTCCCCCATCATCTTTATCATACAATGCCTATATAGGTAGTAATAATGCCCCCCCAATCCAGTCCATACCACATAAAGCAATAAATATAGTAATAGGTAGCACTTTTATAACTCTTACTATGTATCAGACACTGGTTTCAGCACCTTATATATATTTATTGATACTTATGTATTCCCTGTAAATAACTTAGGAAGAAGCACTATCCTTATCTGTGTTTAATAGTTGAGGGAACCGAGAGACACATTAAATAATTTTCCTAAGGTTAGTAGCTAAATGGCAGGTCAGGATTTTGTCATTAAGAAGACTACATCTTGAATAATTAGAAATTTGGATGGATGGATGTTGGGTAAATCAGCTTTTGTGTCGCCAAATAAAAGCATGATTTTAGCTTGTTATCGCTTTCTCATGTCACCCTGAAAAGGCAGTAAATAGCACAGTGTTTCTACAACCACTTAGTATATTGTTTACCAGCCACTTCTGTGATTGCTCCCTGACAGCAAGTCAATACTTATTACTTCTGAACGTTTTTGTTTCTTTAGTAATCCCCAAATTCACATTCCTCCAATACCATGAGGTACAATTCAGTTTTCACTATTAAGTGAATTAGCTAGATGGATCTGTAAATGTTTCTGATGAAATTAGGTTTCATTTTCTGTAGAGTCTGGTGGAGGCATTTAATTCAATGAATTATGAGGACACAGGCTGAGCTTCATTGATTTAGTCACCTTTTTCCCTATAGTGTGGACTTTGAAAATGTAGTTATAACTATTATATTTCCAACAGAAAATAAAACATTGAATTTTCAGTACTGGAATGGTGGCACAAATTTGGGTTAGTTTCTTTTTAATTAATTCTTATATTTCATATTTAAAATTGCTTATATTGATACATGGTAACCTATTTTACATATTTATTGACATGATCAAATACATCTTACATCTTAGCTAAAAAGTTGGGACATCTGGCTGTCAAACATTTCCCATCTTGCTCATACTATATTGGTCTATATTATATAAATTTTCACATTTTATGGAATTTGGCAAGAAAAAAGAACCAGTGCTCAAGAGACAGCTTCTGTAAGCTTAAACTGTGGATTTACCAAGTATCTATGTTTTCTATAAACTCCTGAATAAAGTTTAGATATGAGAATTTGATTCTTTAAAAATATATTTTTATGAAGATAGTAAACTCTGTCAAACTATTAGACCCACTGGTCAGCTGACATGAAGGAAATAATTATTTTTAGGTAAATATGGTGGAATGTATTATCACAAGGAGTTCACCTTCATGCCTCAAACATATAGAATATAGCTGAATAAATTAGATGCATAGCTAAGCTTGAAATCAAGAATGGGAAAATCCACAAGTGTTTGAAATGGAGCAGAAAAGCCAAGAAAGAACACTGATTAGATGTAAAGCCAGGATGCCCATAGGGAAATTGGAACCAGATATGGACTTTAGATAAGGAGTATAAGGCTCTTTATACAACCACATGGATAATAATCCTGACCACTGATTAGAGAAGTACAGGAAGCAGGATTTGAGTTGCCATGAGAAAGCTAGGAGCCACAAAGGCATATATTATGAAATGAAGCCTAGAAAAATTCCACCCCAGCTGCCACAGGGAAATAGCAAAGAAATTTTCTGTCTATCATCTCTTTGAATTTTCCCCTCCCAGTGTCACCCTTGTAAACCTTTGTTATACTTGAAAGTTGAATAAACTAAGCATTCTCTTGACTCTTTGCATCTGTTGTTCTCTTTGCTTTGGATATTCTTCCTCCAGAGAACCATGTGTCTCATCATTTCTTTTTTGTCAGGTCATTGCTCAAATATCATCCTGTCAGGCCTTTCCTGTCCACTATATATAAGATAGTGTCTGCTTTACCCCAGCCAAGAATACTGTCTGATCCCTTCACCCTGCTTTAAATTTCATCATCACCCACCATCATCCAAAACATGATAAATTCATTAGTTTATTATCAACCTTCTTCCACTAGAATTAAGCTCTATGCAGACAGGGACATGTTTAACCACTTAGTGTATAGCGTATCATCTGGGATGTAGAAGATGCTCAATAGCCATTATTATTAAGAATGAGAGAAAGGAAAGAAGAAAGGAAGGAAGCAAGAGAAGACATGCCTGCAAACAGGTAAAAGTTCACCTCTCTAAACGTAAAGTAGACACAGTAATTCTGGTTTCATTGCTCAATGAGTTAACAAGCTCTTCTCATTAAATTAAAAAAAAGAACTACCATATGACCCAGCAATCCCACTACTGGGCATATACCCTGAGAAAACCTTAACTCAAAAAGAGTCATGTACCACAATGTTCATTACAGCACTATTTACAATAGCCGGGACATGGAAGCAAAAAGAAGATGTAGCACATATATACAATGGAATATTACTCAGCCATAAAAAGAAATGAAATTGAGTTATTTGTAGTGAGGTGGGTGGATCTAGAGTCTGTCATACAGAGTGAAGTAAGTCAGAAAGAAAAACAATACCATATGATAACTCTTATATACAGAATCTAAAAATAAAGATGGTACTGATGAACCTAGTTGCATGGCAGGAATAAAGATGTAGACATAGAGAAGGGACTTGAAGACACGGGGTAGGAGGGGAAAGCTGGGGCAAAGTGAGAGTAGCATCAACATACACACACTACCGAATGTAAAATAGTTAGCTAGTGGGAAGCAGCTGCATAGCACAGGGAGATCAGCTTGGTGCTTTGTGTTGACCTAGAGAGGTGGGATAGGGAGGGTGGGAGGGAGGCTTAAGATGGAGGAGATATGGGGACATATGTATGCATATGGCTGATTCAAAAAGTTGCTGCTATTATGGAGTCATCAGTGGCATTGTGTGAGGGAGCAGAGATGTGCATTGGCATTGCAAAGAACCACGGCTGAATGTGTTGAAAGTGCCAGTTTAGTAATCATCAATGCATTACTTCCTTGTAATCTGGGATCCAGTTTCTGGTAGGAACAGTTCATTCTTCTTGATCCTGCTTGATTATAAGGAGGTTTGTCCTCAAGATTGTGCTACTACAAAGATACCAAAGCATTTGCACTCACTTTTCTTTCTTAATTTATAATCTCTGTGTTTTCTGTATTCCACTCATCTGCACCAATAGATACAATGCTTACAAACTTTTGTTCCTTACAAATGTGTCAGACGTCAAACAGATTTTGAATAAGATCAAAGTAAGCAAATATGGCCCAGTCAGCAGAACTCTTCATGTCAGATGCGGCAAATATCAAGTATCTACATTTAAGAGTGCCTAGAAACATCTCATTATTTTGGTGTATTGCTTTGAGCTATTTAAGTCAGATATGCTCACTTTCTATCTAAAAGTTTTAATTTTCCACAATATAGGATGTCAGCTTTCAACTAAGTCTTGAAAGATGTATATATAGTACTGTGTCTTCTTTGGATCAGTCCTGAAGGGACATATAAAAGTCACAATTTTTATCACATTACCCCTGATTTTTAAGCAATAGCCATCAGAATTGCCCTTAGTTATGAATATTTGACATGTTCGGGGCAAACTTGAATGACAGTAAAGAGGAAACAGTGTCATAGTTGGAAAGGTTTGTCCGACTGATGGAAAAGATATCTTTAAAAAGTTGAAAAGAAGTTTCTGTGAGAGACTGAAAAATGAAGTCTAGCATTCTTAAGACATCTTATTAACTCAGTTCAGTATCATGAACATTGGATTTGATTCTTTGAGGCTTCTCTTTACATCCTGTTTTGAATCCAGAATTCTAACTGAAAGTATAGTATGGTTCCTTAAATGTTGTTTATCGGATTTATATTGTTTCAATCATGCATTCTTTCAGTAAGCATTTATTGTTTGTTACTGCGTGCATAAACCTTTAAGTTGTGGGAGAACTCTATCCCACTTAGTGACTTGATTCAGCATGCTACTATTGTGATTCTCATATTTAAGCTTGGGGTCTGTACGTCTGGTAGGCTGAGTCACCAAATATGAAAATTAGTACATTCTTTTTCCTTTGTTCTTTATGATAGTTCATAGGAGAAATAAAACTGTTATTTTAATGTTGTCATTTTTTGTTTCTGTGGGGAAGAGGGGGGGAATGGTGGGTGACTGTGACCATCCCTATGTGATCTCCCAAGGGTAGCCTGCACAGAGCTGAAAGGAAGGCAGAAAGAAACTCTACTTCCTTAATCTCTCAGATGAGTGTGTGATTGGCTAAAAATTGAATTCATTGGCTTGATATAATTATAATTCAAACCAGTCTACAAGAACTGTTTACATCTTAATGATGATGGAGTGCTAAAGTTATCATTATTGTTTATAAAAGATATCATAACTGTAATTAACTCATATTGAACTGCCTTCTTATTAACAGCTTAGCCAAAAGTCACACTTGGATGCATTTGGCTCCTTTTAATGAGCAATATGTGATTGAAGGAACCCTTCCAAAGATTCTTTCTGAGCATAATTTAATATAGCATTTGCTATAAATCATTAACAGTGGTGCTATGATTGTAGCATTTATTTTTATACAGCTTTTATTTAAATTAAGAACAGATAGTTTGTGGATACAGAAGAATAAAGTCTCTATTAATATATAGTGGGATCTGAAGAAAGATTGAAGAAAAGAAAGATCAGTCACTTTTCAAATGAATTATTATGTTATGGTTTCTATTTTATGGCACTGCTAATTTCTACAAGAAGATAATAAAAACATTTAACAATTCAATGTCTATGGGTATATATATATATGTGTATACATGCACATATATATGTGTACATATGTACATATACAATATACATATATATAGTGATTGGATAAATTGTTGGCTGTATGACATGGGGAATTTGTGGATAAGCTATAACTTTTTACCCAACCATAAAGTAGTCTGTGAAAACCAATGTTAAAAGATGAAACATTTGCTGGAAATTTGATAAACTTACTCTCCTGAATAAAAGTATTCTTTTATCAAAGAAGAGGTAAATGGATACCTGGTAGGCACCTAGAGGCTCTGCCACGGAAAGTAAGATAAGAACGGGGACAAAGTGTGAGGCTGGAGGTACCTAAGTAGAGTATTGAGAGGTCCAGTAAGTAATCAGGGGCCAGAAAGATCCTGATTCTTTCACGTCACACACCAGGATTTCTGTGTGAGAAAAACAAAATGTTAATAAATACAGAGGCAATGGCGTATCTTTATACTCCAGCTGGGGATTAAAACAGACTTCCTTTCTAGACTGGTTGACTTTATAGTCCTCCTTCTTAAGGAAAATTTAATTCCTACATGGTTAAAAACCAGACTTTTGGAAGACCTGGCCTGGAAAAAGAAGGAGAATAAAAGGAAATTCAGGTACAAAGATTTTAAAAAATCATTCATTAGTTCTGTTTCTTTGAAACAATGCTCAGTGATTAGTCTTGTAAAATCTAGTTATTTAATCATTATGACAACAAATTTCTTCATATTGCAAAGAACAGTAGTTTATAATATGGCTCATATCATCTGAGGAGCTTAATCCTGGATTTAGTAATGCTCATTCCTGAGCCCCACCTCTGGAGATTTGGAGACACTACAGCTTTGATGTAGTCTAGGACTTTCTAGTTAGCAAAATGCCAAGGTGGTTTCATTTCTAATCTAGAGAGTTTGCTTTTCTTGGCTATTGGATTTTTTGGGATGAAGGGAATAAGCCATTGTTGGTACAGTAGGCACGCTAGAAGAATGAAAAGCAACGTTGGAAAATCTATCATCAAAGAGATAATTTTTTTACAAAGTAACATTAACTCAATAATAGCCTGAGCAAGTTTCAGACCACATACTTTACTAACCACCTGTTACTCAATTATAAATTTTACTGCTCGTGCTTTCTTTTTGCTCAACTTTCCTCCTTTACTCAAAAGTTTTTTTCAGTTACATGAGTTACTAGTATTTTATATTAATGAAGTCATAACTTCATTAATATAAAATACTAGTTTAAGTATTGCCCATTTAAAAAATAAGTATTCGGGATCAGCTAATTTTCTTGTCCTACATACTTAGCTGATTTTTCTTGTCCTTTATCAACTAAATGTTTTCCACTCCTGGACTTCTCAAAGAAAGTCTACAATTTCCTGTTACCTATTGATAGACCTGTTCAAATTATTGGCACATTTAGTCGCAGCAAATGATTATTAATTTAGTATTATCATCACCCCATATCTGGTCTATTCTGTGTATTTGTTTATTGTTTTTCCCACACCCACTATCCTATAACATATCCTCAGTGGAATGTAAGCCACTTGAAGGCAGCAGTTTACATCCATGTAATGCTTTTCTCTTACATATTATAATATTTTGTCATTTTGGAAAATAGGGTGAAAAATCTTATATATAGAGAGAGAGTTGAATTTTGTTTTTGAATAAGCTAAGTAATAATTTTTATCTATTCTTCACATCAGCCTTATAGGATTGTCTGCCATTTATTTAAGTTAGTTATCTCTCTCCAATAGATGGTATTTCAAAGTAAAGGGCAGATTCTTAAGTTAAAATTTTATTTTAGAATCAAAAGCATAGGGTTCATATGGTTGCTTTGTTAAAATAATTGCTGCTGCTTTTTATTTCATTCCTAGGTTATCAAGTAAATAGAAACTAAACTTTCTTGTCAATTTATACTTACCAAAATTGCAAAAGCTTATGAGGTAGAAAATCACGACCTGTTTGTCTCTGGACCCAACAACATACAATTTTAGAAGAAATTGAATAAGCAAATTCAAAGTATAAGAATCCTAAAAAGATTGTAAATGAACTGTTATTAAAGATTCCTTTAACTACAGAACTAAAAGCCAAGTTAGTTGTAGATTAGCAATGTGGGTTATCTTTTAAAATAACTTCACTTTTCCCTAATCAAAGAGATGTATAATTATAAAATTAACAAGTTATCATTTGTAAAATAAGTTGTCTCAGCTTATTGAGGCATAATCATTTTAGAAATATATTCCTAGGGAAACAATTTGTTTTCCCTTCTAAAAGTATATACTCCTCTCAAAATGATCCCCAGCTTCTGCTGAATAATGTGATTATAGCTTTAACCCTTTTACAAGGAATACCCTGAGATTTTAGTAAAGGTAATTATGTTTTTTTAAAAAACAAAACAAAACAAAACAAAACCTCAGCCATGCATTTAAGAAAAAGCAATTCATTTATGTGAAATTCTGTTACCCAGGCTTAGAATTATTCCCTTTATTGCCTAATATATGTTCAATTTCATGTCTAGTTAGAACATAAGGCACAATAAAGCCAATTGGCAAAAGAAAGCATACATTTATTTTATGTAGCTGCCCAAGTTATGCAGAAAGTTCATAAACTCCATACTCTGTTGTTGATCATAACTATGTGGCCCAATGGACATCTGGTACTCTGTACAACTGCAAGAGGTATTCCAATTCCATTTGGGTTTAAACGACCCAAATGTCCTTCAACTGGTGAATAACTAACTTTTGGTACATCCATACAATAAAATACTTCAAAAAATAATAATAAAAGAACTACTGATACACATAACATGAATGAATCTCAGAGGCATTTTTCTAAGCAAATGAAGCTAAATCTTAAATGCTATGGATAATTTGTTTCCATTTATGTTGATATGACAGGCTTGAAATGGCAACACTATAGAGACCAAAAGCAGATTAGTCAGTGAGCCCAAGAAACTAGGACTAGAGGAAGGGTTTGACTTCAAAGGATCATGAGGGAATTTCTTCAACTGCTTTACACATTGATTGTAGGAGGTGTCAATTTCATAGTGTGTAAGTTATACCTATAAAGAAAGCACTAAACAAGAAAAACAAAACAAAACAGAACAACCTTGACACTGCATTGTTAATGTGCAAGTACAGGTGAGGTCATTGCAAAGCATATGGCATAACAGCATTCAAAATATATAAATATATATACTTATCAAGAAGGATAAGCAACAACAGCAGCAAAATAAAAATCCAAATTAAAAATTGCATCAGTGATGTTAACAGAAAATTCACAAAAATGAGCATCCGAATGGCCAATAAACAAATGATATGCTCAACTTCACTTCTAATCTGAGCATTACGTAATATAGCAACAATGAATTTTCTCCTGCTAGAACAGTCAGATAATGAGGTGTTAGTGAGGATGTGAAGGAAAAAGTACAAGAGGAAAACTTATTCTTACACAGCAGAGCAAGTTTCAAAAATGATACAGTCCTTTTGGAGATATAGCCTTCAGTGTCCAGTACCACTGAAAGAAAGAATACCCACTCAGAAATTCCGCTAAATATTTCTTCCAGAGAAATTGTTGTACTTGTCAAAAAGTTGTCAATATTGTATTCAGAATATTCATCAGAGCATACTTATAACAGGAATAACTGGAATCACTGAATCGGGTGCTATTTAAAACGTGTCTGATTCTGATAACCTTAACATTGATTGAGTTTCCTCCCCTGTAACAGGAGAATTGTAATTTAATTATTTCCTGGTGTTGTCTGGAGTAAAATGTTTAATCAGCACCTAGGACACTGTAGGTATGATATGATACTGATTATCATCATTGATACTCATCTTTAAAGAAAGGTCAGATAAAAATGGGAAAGGATTTTACATGACCAAAAATGAGAATAACTACTGTTTACTCCTTTGACTCTATAGGTCTATTTCTGTTACCTTTCTTAAAGCCCTAATGGTGTCTGACTTTAATACACTAGCTAGCACCTTTAATCCTCACCCAACTATGGACTCTTGGCAGTAGGTGTCAGCAGGGGCCCATATCTGCTTTGATATCCAGTACCAGCTCACTCAAGCCTCAAAACATTTTTGAATGGGATTGAAACATTGTATAATTCAGTTAATGTCTTAATGTAAAAACACAAAAGTTTACTCATCTCTAACTTAATCCTTGAATTACTACAATATAAATTCCTCTTCAGTATCATGTCCTCAAGGAGAAGATTGTTACAATACGCTATGTAACTTTTATCAAATATAGTACCTGCAGTGTACTTTTCTGGAAGCTTTTTTTTTTTTTTTAATTTTGACAACCCTCCCTATCCCACCCCTCCAGACAGCCACAAAGAACCGAGCCGGTTTCCCTGTGCCATGCGGCTGCTTCCCACTGGCTATCTACCTTACGTTTGTTAGTATATATATGTCCATGTCTCTCTCTCGCCCTAACACACCTCACCCTTCCCCCTCCCCATATCCTCAAGTCTGTTCTCCAGTAGGTCTCTGTCTTTATTCCTGTTTTACCCCTAGGTTCTTCATAACATTTTTTTTTCTTAAATTCCATATATATGTGTTAGCATACGGTATTTGTCCTTCTCTTTCTGACTTACTTCACTCTGTATGACAGACTCTAGATCTATCCACCTCATTACAAATAGCTCAATTTCGTTTCTTTTTATGGCTGAGTAATATTCCATTGTATATATGTGCCACATCTTCTTTATCCATTCATCCGACGACGGGCACTTAGGTTGTTTCCATCTCCGGGCTATTGTAAATAGAGCTGCAATGAACATTTTGGTACATGACTCTTTCTGAATTCTGGTTTCCTCAGGGTATATACCTAGTAGTGGGATTGCTGGGTCATATGGTAGTTCTATTTGTAGTTTTTTAAGGAACCTCCATACTGTTCTCCATAGTGGCTGAACCAATTCACATTCCCACCAGCAGTGCAAGAGTGTTCCCTTTTCTCCACACCCTCTCCAGCATTTATTGTTTCTAGATTTTTTGATGATGGCCATTCTGACTGGTGTGAGATGATATCTCATTGTAGTTTTGATTTGCATTTCTCTAATGATTAATGATGTTGAGCATTCTTTCATGTGTTTGTTGGCAGTCTGTATATCTTCTTTGGAGAAATGTCTATTTAGGTCTTCTGCCCATTTTTGGATTGGGTTGTTTATTTTTTTGTTATTGAGCTGCATGAGCTGCCTGTAAATTTTAGAGATTAATCCTTTGTCAGTTGATTCATTTGCAAATATTTTCTCCCATTCTGAGGGTTGTCTTTTGGTCTTGTTTATGGTTTCCTTTGCTGTGCAAAAGCTTTGAAGTTTCATTAGGTCCCATTTGTTTATTTTTGTTTTTATCTCCATTACTCTAGGAGATGGGTCAAGAAGGATCTTGCTGTGATTTATGTCATAGAGTGTTCTGCCTATGTTTTCCTCTAAGAGTTTGATAGTTTCTGGCCTTACATTTAGGTCTTTAATCCATTTTCATTTTGAGCTTATTTTTGTGTATGGTGTTAGGGAGTGATCTAATCTCATACTTTTGCATGTATCTGTCCGGTTTTCCCAGCACCACTTATTGAAGAGGCTGTCCTTTCTCCACTGTACATACACCTTATCAAAGATAAGGTGACCATATGTTTGTGGGTTTATCTCTGGGCTTTCTATCCTGTTCCATTGATCTATCTTTCTGTTTTTGTGCCAGTACCATACTGTCTTGATTACTGTAGCTTTGTGGTATAGTCTGAAGTCCGGGAGCCTGATTCCTCCAGCTCCATTTTTCGTTCTCAAGATTGCTTTGGCTGTTTGGGGTCTTTTGTGTTTCCATACAAATTGTGAAATTTTTTGTTCTAGTTCTGTGAAAAATGCCATTGGTAGTTTGATAGGGATTGCATTGAATCTGTAGATTGCTTTGGGTAGTAGAGTCATTTTCACCATGTTGATTCTTCCAATCCACAAACATGATATATCTCTCCATCTATTTGTATCATCTTTAATTTCTTTCATCAGTGTCTTATAATTTTCTGCATACAGGTCTTTTGTCTCCTTAGGTAGGTTTATTCCTAGTTATTTTATTCTTTTTGTTGCAATGGTAAATGGGAGTGTTTTCTTGATTTCACTTTCAGATTTTTCATCATTAGTGTATAGGAATGCCAGATATTTCTGTGCATTAATTTTGTATCCTGCTACTTTACCAAATTCATTGATTAGCTCTAGTAGTTTTCTGATAGCATCTTTAGGATTCTCTATGTATAGTATCATGTCATCTGCAAACAGTGACAGCTTTACTTCTTCTTTTCTGATTTGGATTCCTTTTATTTCCTTTTCTTCTCTGATTGCTGTGGCTAAAACTGGAAGGTTTATTTTATTTGAAGTATAAAACCCACATTTCTTCTGCCCTCCAGTATCATATTCAAAATTTTAATTGCCCATAGAAGGATATTCCAAATTCCAAATTCTACATGCTTACTCTTGTTTTCATTTTTTAGTTTATATATTTTCTACTGACTCTGTAAGATTTAGAAAGTATAGAAAAGTAAAAATTCATTTCCATAATACTTAACAGGTAATCAAAACATTTTTCTGAGCTATTTAAACAGAAGTATATATTTTCAGACTAATCCAAATAATGATACCAATTTTCACTTAATTCTGTGTATACCTATCCTGCAAGTTTTTTTCAATTAGCATAACATTATCCAAGATATAGGAAAATATAGGAAGAAAGAATTTAGTTTATGAGTAAGCTGGAGAGTATAGCTAATGAATATGATGAGTATATAAGTTACTGTCAAAATGTGTAGTTTTGAAAATTAGAGGAGTTGCTAACCAGGCCAGGCACAAGGACAATTGGTGTAACTGGGGCTGTCCTGGGCAAACTAAGATAAATATTTATACTAGTGATTCTGATGCATATATTTTTACCTTTTGGG
>NW_006770496.1:147900-154216 GCF_000442215.2 Lipotes vexillifer | reverse complement strand
GAAAGAGTTTGTCATTATTTCACTCAATTACATTTTTTGAGTTCCAGGATGGGATCTAGATACTGGGGATCAGTGCAGAAGAAATCAGACCCCATGTTTATTCCCCAGGCATCCATCTCAAGCTTTCCTTTTTAATAGAGGTATTAACATTTTATGGCATTTCTAATGTCTTAGAATGTAGCACACATAAACTATAAATAAGTTGTCCTATTTCGGTAGAAATGTGTAGTAAATCTGATTTTAAAAAATAACAGAATTTAAAGAAAAATCTATACTTCCAAATGCCTCATGCTTTTAGAGCTGATCTTCGGAGAAGAGCTAATAATGTATAAGAACATCTTTAAAGAAAAAATTAGTAATAGCTGAATAAAGTCATTAATCTGTGGAACTGTCCTTAAAAGACAAAATGTTTGTCATAGCAAGTGATTAAAAGAAAAGCATAACTGAATGTAAGGGACAGAAACTGGAAAACAAAAACAATAACATTATTGCAGTTAAGGTTCCTTATAATCAGTTGGAAAAGATTTTTAGAACGTCTACTTCCTTCTTCTCCCCAGAATCATCATTTCATATAATATTATACACAACTCCTGATTTGTTTTCTGAATTGTCAGGAACAATCATTTTTCTCATCTATCTTCACCAATGATAATGAACATATCTATTCAAATTCTCCTTCCATATTTGATCGGAAATATTGGTGTATGGCCTCAGTAATAGCAGTTTCTTAACAACAATAACAACAACAAAGAAAACAAGACAAAACAAAACAAAACACACACACACACACAAAACTTTACTTACTGTAAAGTTTGAGTAGAACACACAGCAATACCATGTTTGTTGTGGTGACCTCCATAGTTTGGTCCTCTATAGGCCACTGATTGGCAGTGGCTACCTACCTAAATAACTTTTCCTTTTTGGACCTTATTTATGTGTGTGAACAGGTTGGAATGAACCTCTAAACTTTCTTCCAACTTGAACGTTTGGTAAGTGTTTTACTTTAACATTCTAATTGAATTTCTCAATGTCTTTCTCATTACTTTTGTCTCTTTGCATGTTTTCCAACTCTAGTTTTCTAATTTTCTCTTTTCTTTCCTTCACAGAGAAATTTCTGAAGGAAGAGATTTCATGCATTTTTTCACATCTAAAATTCTCACTAACACCTCAGTTCTCTAATATGGATCTTCTCTTACCATTTAGCTAAAATTATTTTTTAGGTCACCAAAGACCTTTGTGTTACTACCCCAGGATAACCATATGAGTGCTTATCTCACTTAAGCTCTCTGTAGGATATGACCTTTTGGGGACACTTTCTCTATTTTGAAGTTCTCTCCATCATGGTCTTTCAAGATAATATCTTCTTTTTATTTATTTTTTTTTTGGCTTCTCTAGCCACTCTATTTTTTTTTTCTCTGTCCTCTTCTGTAATATTGATGTTTCACATACTCAAGTTAAACCCTTTCTTTAACTCTGTTTAAAGTTATAAAATTTCATCCATATCCATGTTCAATTTTCACTTATTCTTAGGTTCATAAATCTCTATCACTAAACCAAATCTTTTTTAGGTTCTGTTTTACCACATACACAACAAATATTTATTTGAATATCCAACAGATACCTTAAATTCAACAAATGTAAAAAAGACCACTGTAGTCCCCCAATCCCAAATATTTTCCTCCTGAGGTGGCCCTTATCATTGTATATGATACTCAGTTACCTGAATCTTTAAATTCTATCAATTTTGTCTACCTTAAAAAAATTGTCAAACTATTCTTTTCTTTTTATATTCATTATAATGACTTTGGGATGCCCTGTTATTCCTTATATTTATGTGTTAATAATGTAAGAGCCCTCTGACTAGTCTCTTGTTTTTCACCCCTACCATATAGCTTGAGCTTTCTGAAATAATGAATTTCTTCTAGTCTTTGTCTTCTTGGCATCCTTCAGTATCTTTTTTTTTGACTTTTAAGATAAGGTCAGAATTACTTAACATGGAATAAAAAAACCTTCCAGATTTGGCTCCTGCCCACCTTTTCTCATTAACCCACTATGTAGCATGCTGTAATTATCTACATATTTATTTCTTCCTTTGAACCATGAGTCCCTTGATGATGGGGTCTATGAGATATCTCCTGAGCCCCAATTCCTAAAATAGTGTCCCAACATCTAAAATATGTTCAAAAGATGTTAATTATGTAAATTCCTTTTAATTAAAAGATATATTATCAAGCTCAGTCAAAGTAAAGTTAGGCTACTATCCTCTCAATGTTATATAGAATATATAGAATAATGCCTCTGTCAATGTTATAGAGAATAATACCTCTGTCAAAGAATTGTTATATAGAATAATACCTCTGTCAAAGAATTAGACACCTAAATTCTAATCTTGAATCTCTTACTAATTAGTTGTGTAAATTGCACCAAATCACATAACTTTCCTGAGCCTAGGTTTCTTACTTATAAAATGATTTTGTAGTGTGAGATGATTTCTCCAGCCTCTTCTAGTTCCGACTTTCTGTGCAACTTGGTACTGTTCCGTGGTCATAATTTAATGAGACACATTAACTTTTCAGGCCTCTAAGGAACAATTTCCCTAGCACTCAAACATAGTGTTTCACCCTAGTGTCTGTCCTATATCTAAGTATGTTTGGCCCCCAGGAACATAGGCTCAGAGTGCTGCAATGGCAGAGAATATTTTCTCATTTCCATTGGTCTTATATAAAGGGGAAAAATGGTGTCATAACTCCAGCGGATTTATTTCCTGCTAACTATAAAAGTTAAGAAGTGCTTGAAAATATATCCCCAATGTCCCTGATTAGAACATCCTGTGGAGACAAATTAATTTTCTCTAAATGACATTTGAAAACTTGCTGAGGCCAAAGAACAGCAGAATGTGGCTATCCAGTGAGTCATTTTATAATTTCATGATGAAACTGACCACCTTGTATGATAAGTTTTGGGGAGCAAACAGGACAAGATGAGTTTTCCCCAGCTATGAGCACAGTACTTATTACTAATTTAGAAAAGGGAGGGATAACAGTCTGGAAAATTACAGGTCCATTTAAATAACTAAATGTGCTATAAATATTTTTGCCAAGATTTTGGCAACAAGACTTGAAAAAGTTATAGGTAAATTAATACACAGGGACCAAGTTGGATTTATGAGGCATGAAATAATTATAGGTAGTATGAAGAGTTTTTGTTAATGCAAATTGATAGTGATACTCAAGACTCTGGTGTTTGCAAATTCTGTTAATATCCAGGAAGTGCATAATAAAAAGGAATAGAAATATATCTAAGCCAATATTAAATCGTGTAAGTTTATAAGAAGTCTTGTTTTTTGAAGAAGACACTATTATTATAGCAAAATAGGTTGTATATTCATGGTGCCAAACACCCAACATAGAAAGATAATTGCTTATTTTTTCTTGTAGGTTGGCTACATGTTAAAAGTCATTATTAGGAAGGTTGTACTTATTTTACTATTTTCTTATCTTATTTTTTGTGATTAAACAATGACCTAAGTCACCAGTATGACACATTTTAAATAATGCACATTTTAATTGCTTCTCGGCCTTTTGGCTAAGATCAAGTGTAAATAATACACATTTTAAATAATACATTTAATAATACAGGGATTTGAACTAAGGAGTTACAAATTTTAAATGTTGATGGTAATATATTCTCATCAAGTTTAAAGAAAATTTGAGTGAGATGTATGTAATCCTTTTGACTGAACAAATTAACATTTGAAATTTCATAGAATTAAAAAGAAAATGATACATGTCAGTTACCAGCAGCGTGATAGATAAGACACTCCAAAGAGTCCTCCTCCTACAAAACAATTAAATCTTGCATATAAATACATTGTTGGGTTTCAAGAAATAAGGAACATATTCAAGGGCCCAAATAAGCAATCAACACAGCTATAAGTTGAAGCTTGAGTAAGAAGCTGTGTTAAGAATAAGTTAACCTGAAAGCTGAGTTTGTCCAAGGTATAAATATCCATGCCAAACGTGGGATTAAATGCTACTCTATGAGAGTGTATCAGAGTGTGCAGAAGCCTAAGCAGGAGATTCAAGAAGCCTCAAGTCATTACCAAAACCACTTGAATCATAGCAGAAGCAAGCATGAAAGAAAGAAAGAAATCTCAATAGAATTTTTTTTAAAACTTTGAACTAAATGAAAGTGAAAATACAATATTTTAAAATTGTCAAATTATTAATCAGTTGTCAATTTCAAATTATCAAAATTTGTGGGATGCAGCAAGAGCAGTGCTTACAGGACAATTTATAGCATTTAATGCATATGCTGATCATCAGATTATTTACATAATATATCATAAAGCAATCTAAACAAATTTCAAAGAACAGATCTGTTAAGAAAAAACTATACTCTTCCTGTGTGTTTCTCCTTTACTACTCCCACAGAGCACTTCACCTTTGACACTTCTGATTACCAAATGTATGTGAGTTTTTCCTACACTAATCAATTCTCTGCCATACCAGCTGGGTGTCTTACACTTTAACTCAATTCTGACCCTGTCTACCTGGAGATAACATAAGACCCCATAGCTTAAAGTCTCAGTCCCACAAGCGCTCCACCCTCCACCTCAGCTGCGAATTGCAAGTACCTGTTGCCTGTGCTTCTGGATATAAATCAGAGGTTCCCACAACTCCCTCCTTGGGTTCAGCTGATTGGCTGGAGCAGCTCACAGAACTCAGGAAAACAGTTTACTTACTAGATTACCAGTTTGTTAGAAAAATATGTAACTCAGGAATAGCCAGATGAAAGAGATACATAGGACAAAGAATGTGGGAAGGGGCATGAAATTTCCATACTCTGTCTGAGCATCCTTCTCTCTCAGCACCTCCATGACCTCACCAACCCAGAAGTTCCCTGAAACTCCTACCTTTGGGATGTTTATGGAGGTTTCTTCATATTGGCATGATTCATCATTAACTCAATTTTTAGCCCCTATCCTCTCCCTGGAAGTTAGGGGATGGAGCTGAAAGTTCCAAGCTTCTAATCATAGCTTAATCTTTCTGGTGACCAGCCTCCATCCTGGAGTCCACCAAGCATTGCCTTATTAGAACAAAAAATGCTTGTCACACCCAGGAAATCCCAAGGGAATCGTTATTCAGTGCCACTTCTACATAAATACAGTTTCCAAATATGTAGATTGTTGCTGAGATTTCTATTCAGTTCCATTGTTGAATTTGTTTGAGCTTGTGCTAGTACTATGCTGTCTAAATTATTACAGCTATTTAATTAATAATTAATGAGGTAAGTTCTTGTCAACCCCCTATCTGTGCTTCTTGTTAGGGAATATCCTGTATATTCTGGAGTCTTTTTTTTTTTAGCCTAGTTATTCTAAATCAATAATCCACTTTCAACCACATTGTCATCATCATTTGATTTTACATTTGACAATTAACTCAACAAAAACATAGTTGTCATCTACCATATGCATGTACTCGAGGTATGTTTGGGGCTCCAGTACTGAATTATGTTGTCATGGCTCCTGACCTAAGAGAGCTTATAGACATACTCTGGATATCTTTTATCAGAGTCTCAAAGATACCAAGCATTTTCTCTTTCAAAGGAATGTGAAATTCAAAGTTGAAGAAGAAAATATGACTGTCTTCCTCCTGATTTTAAAAGATGCAAAATAAGACTGAACCTTAGTAGTTTGTGTCTGAGCATAACTCTGACTTCCAGCCAATTCCCAATGTTTTTAGTGTCTGAGAGGTCCATACATCTGTATACCTTTCTCCACATCTGTGAAAGTCTGGAAAATTGGTAAAAGTCTGTTAAAGCAAAATTAGAAAGTCCAGCCCTCAGGATAAGTAGAGGAGATGCTTCCATGGTGCGATATATGTGTTTCTAAGAAGGTTCTGGTCTTCTAAATAGTCATCATCCTGAGTTGATGGTTAAATTTTAAATAATTAAATCTTTACATACCAGGGTGATCAACTGCTATAATGCAGCTAACACTGTTGGTGATGGTAGGAAGTATTTTAATTAAGCAAAGTAAGACTTTTGAGGATTAATTGTCAGTTAACTTCTAAAATGACGACTAACCAGCTGAGGACGAACTTTCATAAAGAAGAAGGATAAAGAAAATGGCTTGAAAATCCTCCCCTCTGAGGCCAGACAGCAAATGAAGACAGTGGGGAAGCAGAGGGTCAATAGAAAGAAGTGACAAGCCAGCACTCTCACATTTCTACTTAGCCTGTCCCTTTCTTACTGCTTGAACTTAAGCTGTGAATTTTCTGGAGTATTCTGTTCTCAAAGAACTTTGCCAATTTGA
>NW_006770496.1:142520-147890 GCF_000442215.2 Lipotes vexillifer | reverse complement strand
GAAAGAGTGATGAAACCAGAGAGCACATATAGCTAGAAGAGTGCAGATGAGATAGCAAAGTCTTGTCAAGAGATAGAAGCCTTTAAAAAAAAATGTTTTTAGAAGGGCTGGCATATTACCATAGAGCAATAAGGACACTAAGTTCCAATTGAGGAACTTATTAGAGGCCAGGAAGTGCTATATAATTCTGTATTCAAATCCAATGAAAGTGGAGAGCCAGGGAGGTTAAGGGAGTTAAGGTTGAGCTGAAATAGGGCAAGGCAGCAATTTATTAGATGGTATTTTCTGGTACCTATGCTAGAGCAACTTTTTGAAATCTCATGTGCTGTCTGCATTTGCACATAGGAATAGGCCCATCAGAAGACATGGGTCCCAAAGCTCATTGCCTAACTGAACTCTCCATACGTGGTAAAAGAAGCCATAAAAAACCCCTGCTAAATAGGAGAGAACAAATGAACAGAGAGAAGCCGTTTCAGTACCCTTCTGGTCGAGAACAAACTCTGTTTTAATGCTAAGGCTCATTAAACTTCTATAAAGTGAAAATCTATTAAATTTCTTTATAAGGTCTCTTCTGTAAGTTAGCTAAGTGTATACAAAAGGTCCCAGATGCCACAGGCATTTGTGTTTGTCCAAGAGTTAGAAATGTACATTTTGGGGGGTACAGATGTACTTCTTTGCAAAGCAGAAATAGAGACACAGATGTAGAGAACAAACTTACAGACACCAAGGGGGGAAGGGAGGGCAGGATGAACTGGGATATCGGGATTGACATATATACACTACTATATATAAAATAGCTGACCAATGAGAACCTACTGTATAGCACAGGGAACTCTACTCAGTGCTCTGTGGTGACCTAAATGAGAAGGAAATCTAAAAAAGTGGGAATATATGTATACATATAGCTGATTCACTTTTCTGTACAGCAGAGACTAACACAGCATTGTAAAGCAACTATACTCCAATAAAAATTTTAAAAGTAAATAAAAAAACAAAAATAAAAGCAAAAAACAAAAAATATACATTTTCCCCCTTTTCTTCTCTTTTCTTTCCTTTCCACTTCTTTTTATCCCTCCGTTCGTCCCTTCCTTCCTTTTTTCTTTCTTTTCTCTTCTTAATTTTTGTTTGCTTCTTTGATCTGGCAGATAGATTTAGAACACAGGTGGATTTCAGAAGAAAGCAAAGAATTGAGATGGAAGAAATGATGCCTAGGATTAGGCCACATGTTTGGATTTGTAATATGTTTTCATTCTCTCTTCTCAATTTTGAATATAAACACAATTTGGGAAAAAAAAAATGCTTCACAGCTTGCATACCTGACTCCTCATTCTCTCTTGTTTTTATTATTTCCAAAATGAGCTCATATTTGATAGGATTTTAAGGCACTAGTTTTACAGAGCCTATGTTTCCTATTTAAAGAAGAATTAATCAAGGGTGTTTAACATCATAATTGTCCAGAAGGCCACCTTTAACCACTTCGGGTTATTTTTAATTAATTTTTATTGGATTATAGCTGCTTTCCAGTGATGTGTTACTTTCTACCGTACAGCAAAATAAATCAGCTAGATGTATACATATATCCCCTCTTTTTCGTATTTCCTTTCCATTTAGGTCACCACAGAGCACTGAGTAGAGTTCCCTGAGCTATACAGTAGTTTCTCATTAGTTATCTATTTTATACGTAGTGTTAATAGTGTATATCTGTCAATCCCAATCTCCCACTTCATCCCACTCCCCCCCTCTTACCCGCCTTGGTCTCCATACGTTTGTTCTCTACATCTGTGTCTCTGTTTCTGCTTTGCAAATAAGATCATCTATACCATTTTTCTAGATTCTAAATATATGTGTTAATATACAATATTTGTTTTTCTCTTTCTGACTTACTTTGCTCTGTAGGACACTCTCTAGGTCCATCCACGTCTCTGTAAATGACCCAATTTCATTCCTTTTTATGGCTGAGTAATATTCCATTGTATATATGTACCACATCTTCTTTATCCATACCTTGGTTGATGGACATTTAGGTTGCTTCCATGTCCTGGCTATTGTAAATAGTGCTGCAATGAACATTGGGGTGCATGTGTCTTTTTGAATTATGATTTTTCTCTGGATATATGCCCAGTAGTGGGATGGCTGGGTCATATGGTAGTTCTATTTTTAGTTTTTTAAGGAACCTCCATACTGTTCTCCATAATGGCTGTATCAGTTTACATTCTCACCAACAGTGCAAGAGGGTTTCCTTTTCTCCACACCCTCTCCAGCATTTATTGTTTATAGATTTCTACAAACCAGTATGAGGTGATACCTCATTGTAGTTTTGACTTGCACTTCTCTAATAATTAGTGATGTTGAGCATCTTTTCATGTGTTTGTTGGCAATCTGTATATCTTCTTTGGATAAATGTCTATTGAGGTCTTCCACCCAGTTTTTGATTGGGTTGTTTGTTTTTTTGATATTGAGCTGCATGAGCTGCTTGTGTATTTTGGAGATTAATCCTCTGTCAGTTGCTCCATTTGCAAATATTTTCTCCCATTCTGAGGGTTGTCTTTTCATCTTGTTTATGGTTTCCTTTGCTGTGCAAAAGATTTTAAGTTTTATTAGGTCCCATTTGTTTATTTTTGTTTTTATTTCCATTTATCTGGGAGGTGGGGCAAAAAAGATCTTGCTGCGACTTATGCCAAAGAGTGTTCTGCCTGTTTTCCTCTAAGAGTTTTATAGTGTCTGGCCTTACATTCAGGTCTTTAATGCATTTTGAGTTTATTTTTGTGTATGGTGTTAAGGAGTGTTCTAATTTCATTCTTTTACATGTAGCTGCCCCCAACTTTAACCACTTTTGTTACATTGTTATGGCAATGTGGAATTTCTTTTTCAAATACACATTATTATCTTGCACATTATTTTATAAAATAAAAATAATTACTACTGCATTTCAATTAGATTTATTGCCAAATAAGTGAAATGCCTGAATTTTTAAGTCATGTGCTCTGTTTTGTGAACTATTTGTGGAAGAGAATGGTAGTTAAACCAATTCTGTATACCACAGAACAATCAAAATATCTAGAACACAGCCTCACTTTACTTCATCTGGTTTTCTCTAAGAAGTTGTGTGTAGTAATATTGTTTAAACTAATGAAAGTATTATTTTGCTGGGGAAAAAATAACTTAGCCTCATATGTTCAGTTATACAGTGGACACAAAACTTTGAAATGCATCTCTTTCTTATTAAATATTTTTAAAGTTTCCACATATTTCAAATACTCCAATATTTTTAAAAAAACAACTAAATTGACATTTCAGATTTAGTTCAATATATAAAGCTGCCTTCATTCAGCCTGAAAAATATTATGATTTTTTAAATGACTCCCTTATTCTCATAGAAATTTACATTGGGTATATGACCCTCATAAGCTAAGAAAATATGAAATTGCCACAAAATGGCAAATGAATTACAGCATAAAGGTCATTTTTAAAATTTCTGACAGTTCAGAACATTAGAAGGTCAAAAATCAGTGGCACATTGTCCTATGCTGAAAGACATCTTGATTTAATCAAGGCACTCTGTAGGCTTGTATAATTCAAAATAATTGTAATGTCTGTGAAATCAGACATTCAGACATGTAAGTTACTGTTTTAATAAGAAATGGATCAAGAATTAGAGAAATGTTGCATTTACTTCCTTGTTTTCTTATAAGTAAATGTGACTTTCCAACACAAAGACATTTCTTCCTTCTGTTTATTCTTTAAAGTCAAATTTGCACACTTGATGTATGTTCTCAGCACTAATGAAATGTCTGTCAAAATGTATAACAACTCAGAAGTATAAAAATTGTAAATTCAAGGATAATTTATCCTTGAAATTTAGGTTTTTACTGTCTTTCATTGAATGGAAATTTGAGATGGTCTTTGTGGGGAATTATTTTGATTAGTATAACCACTAATTCCTCCAAAATACTCTTTTATATGCTTAGGGATTACCTTATTTCAAGTTAGAAAAACACATATTTTTTCTTTGCTCTTTTTTTCGTCTACAGAGCAAAAGAATTTCATGGTTCAAAAACATCATTGGCTAGCCAACTTAACAATGTTAACTATATCCTAGTAAGTGAAACTCATGAGTAAATTTTTCAAGAAATAGTGTGTTGAAAGACCATGGGAATTGGAGCCAATAAACATGAGTTTGAATTCTAATTTTGCTACATTCCAGCATTGTGAAAACAGAAGATCATTCTCTGAATCTCCCTTTTTTTTTAATGTGTAAGAGGAAGACAAAAACCTCACTAAAAACTCAAGTAGTTTTGTAAGGAATAAGTAAATGTATGTACACTGACACATTAATGAACCCTAAAATGCTATAACATCTATGTTAATATATAGAACAAAAGATAAAGCAGTCCTTGGGAATGTAAATTGGTGCAGCCACTGTGGAAAACAGGATGGAGGTCCTTCAAAATATTAATAATAGAGCTACCATATGAACCAGCTATTCCACTCTTAGGTATATATCTGAAGGAAATGAAATCACTATCTTGAAGAGATATCTGAACCCCCATGTTCATTGCATCATTATTTACAATAGAGAAGACATGGAAATAACCTAAGTGCCTACCAATGGATGCCTAGATAAAGAAAATGTGGTGTGTGCGTGTGTGCGTGTGTGTGTGTGTGTGTGTGTACACACATACAATGGAATATTATTCAACCATAAAAAGAAGGGAATCCTGCCATTTGCAACACCGTAGATGGACTTCAAAGGCATTATACTACGTGAAATAAGTCAGACAGAGAAAGAAAAATACTGTATGATCTCACTTATATGTTGAATCTGAAAAACAAACAAACAAAACAAACTCATAGAAATGTAAAATAGATTGATTATTGCCAGAGAGGGGCAAATGGATCGAAAAAAGAAATGTAAGATATAGTAGGCTTGATTATTTAGAGATTGGGCAAATTAGATGATATTTTACTCTGAGAGCTAAATATAAAATCAACATAGCATAGCTAAGCAAAATTATCAAAATACAGAATGACCCCCATTAGACATGATAGAAACCAAATAGTATAATACAATTGAAAAAATAAAACTAGGTTAAAACCAATTTATTCAGGAAGGGCGTTGACAGAAAAAGACACGTAAGAAATTCAGTCATCAACTCTACAGACTCCCATTTGACTCCATGTTGATGGAGTCATGACCTTTAAGTCCAATTACTATTTAATTAAATTTCCTTCTACCATTATTTAATATGCTATGGGAGCCCAGCTTTCTTCCTCAGACCTCCCGGGATTTTTTTTTTTTTAGGGAAAAGTGCTATTTCATATATTCGTCTGTAACTAAGTTCTTACTTTTTTTTTTTTTTTTTTTTTTTT
>NW_006770496.1:119614-142254 GCF_000442215.2 Lipotes vexillifer | reverse complement strand
TGAACAGATTCTTTACCATTATTCTTTATCCCTACCAGACCCGTGTTAACTTCCTCCATCTTCCCATGGAACTACCCAGTTGAGAACGAGTGCATAACAATATGCAGTTTGTGACCAGAACCCCAAGGGTCATGAGGATGGGTAGCAATTATAGCACAGCACAGAACAGCATAGAACTTCAAAGTTACTCAGCAGCCATATCTAATCACTGGATAACTTCACAATTCATCTCTCTTTGAAGAGTCTCAGCTTTGTAAGCTTCTTGTTTCCATTCTTTTTGGTTGTCTCTCCCTAAAACAAAAATCTCCCCACTCTCCATAATGAAGAGCAATTCAGTACCCTACAAATTAACTGCACATCTTCTCTGTTTAGGCAAAATTTACTAGCACGGTCTATTAAAAAAAGGGCCAGTGAACGCTTCCAGAATTCTACACTTGCTAATTGTTACTTTCCTAGGGCTGTCTTAACTAGGTAGCAAAAGCCATGTGGCTTAAAACAACAGAGATTTATTCTTTCACAGTTCTGGATGCTAAAAGTGAAAAATTTAGATGTCAGCAGTGTTGATTCCTCCCAGAATTTCTGAGAGATAATCTATTCCATGCCTCTCTCCTAGCTTCTGGTGGTTGCCAGGGATCCTTGGTGTTTCTTGGCTTAGAGACTCATCACTCCAATCTTTGCTTTTGTCTTCACCATGGCCTTTTCCCAATGAATCTGTGTCCAAATTTCCCTCTTATGAAAACATCAGTCATTGGATTTGAGCCCACCCTAATCCAATATTACCCTCTATTTTAACTTGATTATATCTGTAGAGACCCTGTTTCAAAAGAAGGTCACATTCACAGATTGAGGGATCTGGATTTCAATATATCTTATTGACGGACACAATTCAATCCATAAATTGAGACAAATGGCTTAAGAAGAAACCTGGAAACTAGACTCTTCTCTATGGTTGGCCAGCCCCAATTTTTGGCAGAGCTGCTACCGTCTGATATGAAACACCCCGACTTATTCAGTGCTGAATATTTTTGTGTTGTGTAGGGGGACAGAGTATGCCGCTCCGAAATATTTCATTTTGGCATAAGGATAATTTTAAGCCGACGGCAGTTGAGAAGAAACAGATATAAGAAATCTCACTGTCCTCCCCTATTTGCCTAATAGCAGAACATACATTTACAAAGATGCCCTCTTCCCCTCTCTACCAGGAAGGACAAAAGTTAATCACTGGAGACAACTTCAGACCTTTATCAGCTTAGTGACAGCACCAGAGGAATTTATATAACAAACTTTACTAACTGGATTTATCTGTCTTTAGTTTCCTAGATATTCACCTCCCCACAATTTGCCAACCTTAGAGACCCAAGGTCTTTTTCCTCTGTTTTTCCTTTGTTGTCACTTCTCTAAAAAATGTATTGTTCTCCTACTAAGATGCTATATAAGCCCAAGTTTTAACCAAATCTTTGAGTTGCTCATCTTGTGTATTCACATGTGTTAACATGCATCCCATGCATGTTAAAATATGCCTGTTTGTTTTTCTTTTGCTAATCTGTCTTTGGCCAGTCTAATTTACAGGGCCCCAGCTGGAGAACCTAAGATGAGTAGAGGAAGAGATTTTTCTTCTCCTACAACTCCTATAAATATCGTTGAGCTCTATTCTGGGATGCAGATAAATTACCTGGGAATAGACGAATCCTTTCAGATCTTCCTTTTAAGATTTGTTAGGTGGAAACAGAGCAGCTCAGTTTATCACTAATTATTCACCACAATTGTGGCAAGACTTCTAAGTACTCCATGAATCATGAGGTTTTCCAGTTAGGTCAGTGGGAACAGGCACTATTTTCAGCCCCATATGAGTGCTAACATGCTTACTTCTAGTGTTCTGGGTGATTCTTTCCCTGGCTTTGGGGAGTTTCCTCACACACACATGTTGATCAGTATTATGGGGGCTTATCTGTGGACCTCTAGATTTCTCTCTCTGGGCAGCCCGTTTTCACTAGCATTCTGTGCTGTCAACCCTACCTACTTTGGTCTCCCCAGACTCTCACCTTTATCTCCTCAAATCAGGGAGTCTGCTGATCGCTGGTTGGGTCTTCCCCCATGTGCTGCAGCCTTGTGAGGCTTTACCATAGGTTAGGTTTCCAATATTTTGCAGTTATGAACAGTGCTGCAATGAATAACTTTGTGCTTAGGTACTTTTATATTGTTAGAGGTGAAGCTTCACAGTAGATATCTAGAAATGTAATTACTGGATCAAAAAGAAAGCACACATGCAGTTTTGTTGTGTATTGCCAAAATTTTTCTCTGAAGTTTGTATTGATTTCCATTTTCAGTAGCAATGAATGAAAGTGCCTGTTTCTCCTCAGCCTCATGAAGAGAAAATATTGCCATATTTTAAAATTATTGTCAGTCTGTTGGTTGAGAAATGGTATTTCAATGTTGTTTTAATTTGCATTCTCTAATTAAGAGTGAGCTTGAACTTATTCTTATAAATTCTCTATTTTTTGGTTGTTTTATCAATATATTTTGTTTGATTTGAATGTCAGCTTGATATACTGAGAATAAGATATCTATCAGTTATTAAAGTGGAGATATTATTTAGGCAGAGATCTACAAGAATGAAATTCAAAGGGAAATGCTAAACTAAAATATGAAAATAAACATAATTAGTTATAAACAGCAAGACTCAATGAGATCATATATAGCTCATAGAAGGTCTTTAGTCAACATTTGTAAATCAACTTATTAATTTGTAGGGAAGCGTTTCAGATTAAAAACAGAAAAAGACTTAAAACTAAGCACTGAAACTCTGCAAAATTCAGAGATCAGGTAGAGAAGGAGGAAGTCAAATAGAAAATTAAGGAATGATGGGCCAGAAATAGCAATACCACAAGAGGGGAGAATTGTCAGTGAGCCAAGTTGTTTCTAGAAGAACTGAGTATAAATTATAGAATTTTTCTAAGATGGCAAGTAAAACAAAGATACATTGGAATACTTCTAATTAAGGTACACTTTCTTAATGCAGGTCGGTGGCTTCATCTGCCTGCTCTAGACACCAAAACTCTATGTACAATAGTGAGTTGGCTATAAAGGAAGAGCTTTTTCTAACCATTATATGACCTGAAATTACTGCTGTAATGTGAAGAGGTCACTAATCAAACTTTAGAGCAGTAGCTTCAGTAGAAGGATTTAATCTTTCATGAAATATAATGCTAAGTAAAGAAACCTCATAGTGACCATTTGCAAATAAGGACATCTATGAAGTGTATATGAGGTGAATGTCAGGAAGTTGGGCACCTGTTTGGTACATATGCACTATATAAGTAAAAAGAAAATTAACTGCTGCTGGAAATGTCATATTTGAGAAATGTTTTTAAAATGCTACAGACAAAGGCAAATTTAGAGCAAAAACCAAAATATCATTGGAAATATTTCTAAAATGTATTAAATGCTAAGCTCTTTGAGAACTGTGTGTATCTATGTGAGTATATTCATAGTCATTTTTATGCCTGAGTATTGGATTTATTCAGACTTAAAAGTATTAGAGAATTGATGTAAACCTAAAGTTTCCAATAGCAATAGAGATTTGAAAAGGATCCTGAAACAGTATAAAAATTACTTTATTTGAACAAGTTCTTGGTCATTCAGGAAGAATTATGGACTCAGCATTTCAGTAGTACCGATTTTTCCATGATTTTCATATGTTTATTTTTTTGTTCAATGTTCAAAAGAAATTACGTTTGGGAGTAAGTTTAAGAACCTTCATAACCTTTTGTTAATGAACCTGCTGTCTCTCTGCATAGATTTGCAAATATTTTTATCAGATTTAATTATTGATGAAAAAGTACTTTCTTTGTAAGAACTGAGCTTCAATGGACCTTCAATTTCTAAAGTAGAAATTAACACACTCTTTTTTCACTATAGAAAGGATATATACAAATAATTCAATTTCATGTTTAATTATTATCTTAATAATTTCGTCTTTGAACAAATGAGGCCAAGTCTGTTAATAATTTGATAAAATAGGATTCGAGTAGTTGGTAGTATAGTTCAGTTTTTATGGATGGTAAAACTCAAATGCTATGTTTGAACTCTTAATCATATCATGCATACAATTTTGTTTCTTTTTTGTTAGTATCATTTTCATTAGTGACCTTTGCTCTTGATTTATGTTTAATCTACTTACATTATAGAACTTAACTGTGGATATGAGAACAAAATGCTTAATCAGGACATTTCCAATGTATTTACAATTATTTTTATAAGTAAGAAATCCTTTTCAGTCTATTGGCCTGTTATTATGTACTATGTTGTTTTGCAACGTCTTGCGTGTATGTGTGTGTGTCTATGTAAAGATATCGTATTATCAACAGTTAGTGAGAGTGATCTTTATTTCCATCCTTACCAAAAACTGGCATTGTTAAACTTTTTTCATTGTTAAACTTTTGTTCCTTTAGTTTTCCCTTCTCGGAAACACCTATTAATATATATACTTTTTTTTCTATTGGGTTGCATATTTTAAATTTATTTATAAAAGTTATATAATTTAGGTAAAATTGTTTTTTCATTATGTATATTTTCTTTTTTACTCTTAGTGGTGTTTTTGATAAACAGAAGTTGTTCATATAATCAGGTTTTTCAACATTTTAAAATTATTTACACATTTTGGGACTATTTCAAGAAATATTTACCTATTTCTAAATAAATGTGTCTGATATTTTTTAAGAATATGAGTTATTTTACATGGGAAGAAACCTTTTTGTAGCCCCATCTTTTGCTAATGTTGAGGCTCCTTAGCTGTGCTGTCCAATAACTTATGTGCTAGCTATGTGTGGCGTTTTAAATTTAAATTTAAATTAATTAAACTTAAATAAAATTAAACATTATATCCTTGGTTTCACGAGGCATATTTCAAGTTCACCCTCACATGGCTAGTGGCTACTATATTGGCGAGCACAACTATAGAACACTTCCACATAGAAAGTCCTATTGGACAGTACTGCTAGAGGACCTGGGATTTCTCTCAATTCTCCTTGTCCAAGATTAGTTTCCTTTTTTCCATACATGTATAGCCCTTTAACTAGAGCTTTGAGAGTTAGCATCTTAATTTTTAATGCTCTAGTTTCCTGATTTGGATATCTGTCCTTTCTTTAGTATTTGCTTATTTCTTCAATTTAATATCTCTGTTCATCTAAATAGGTTCTTTGGGATTTTCCTTAACTTACTATGAACTTAGAAATGCATCTTAAAATATGCTTATTGTAATTTATTCAGTATCTGTGAGTTTTCAAAGGGCAGTAGGCCACTATGATATTGGAATAAAAGACAAGATTAACTTTTTTATTATTCATATATATTTTCTTTTTTTGTGTGAACTGCCACTGTATTGCCCTTTACAAATTACCAATTTCTGGTATTTTTTTTTTTAATGAACTTGAAGGAAATCTGAGGGGAACCATACCTTTGTTATCAGATGTTGTTAGGTGATGTTGCTTTTTTGCTGTTTTTGCTTTGATTCTCTTTGATGTTTGCTTTTGATTCTGTAATGACATATATTGTCAAGGAGACTGCTTTATTGTAATTTACATACCTTTCCTTTTCATGGCTTCCATATTTTGTATAAAATTTAGGAAGGTCTTATTCATGCTGAAATTGTACCTTCTTCTTATACTGCTGCAGTTTATATTTAATATTTAAATCTTGAACCCATCAGGAATTAATTCTAGTGTAAGCTATAGATAGTAGCTTTGTATATTCTCAAGATGCATGGATTTTTCCCAATGCCATTCATTGAACAATTCATTATTTTCACCCATAATAAAAAATCACTGATGTTTTATGTTAAAGTCATACATACATGTATGAGAGTCTAATTTAAGACTTTTTATTTTCTCCTCTTTTGTGGTTTCTCTGTTTAATCTTGTACCAGACTATAATAGGATTTCCAGAAGTTTACTGATCTTTTTCTTCTTTTTCTTTCTTGTGTTATTTTTAATGTTTATGTGTAGGAACTTTAGAATTCACTTGTCCAAAAAAAAATTACATTGCTGTTTTTATTGGTAACAGATTATGTTTTAAATATTAATTTAGGAAATTTGACATTTTATCTTCTTGAACCTTTCTAGCCAGAAACAGCATATTGCTTTTTAATCGATTCAAATTTTATTTTTATGTCCCACAAGAGAGTTTTAAAATTTATTCTATGTGAATCTTGAACATTACTTTAAAAATATCTCTCTCTATGCTTAATCCCTCCATTGAAAATGAATATATTTTAAAAACAGTTTTTCAGTTGATTTACTTCAGTTTTCCAGGCACACAATATTGTGTTGGGTATATAATGATAGTTTCACCTGTTTCTTACCTCATTTCTCTCTTTTGTCTAATCACATAAGCTGTTATGTCCAAAACAATGTCAAACAAGAGTGGTAATAGTGAATATCCTTGCACCGTTTCAAAATTTAACAGGAACACTGGTTTGCACATTAAAATCTATATCCAGGGCTTCCCTGGTGGCGCAGTGGTTGAGAGTCCGCCTGCCGATGCAGGGGACATGGGTTCGTGCCCCGGTCCAGGAAGATCCCACATGCCTCGGAGCGGCTGGGCCCGTGAGCCATGGCCGCTGAGCCTGCGCGTCCAGAGCCTGTGCTCCGCAATGGGAGAGGCCACAACAGTGAGAGGCCCGCGTAACGAAAAAAAAAAAAAAAAAAAAAAATTTTCTTTTAAAAATGTTAAAATGCCTTTTAACATTTGAGAAGTGATTATAAGTATTTTATATTTGAATCTATATTACTATGCAGATTATATTATTATAGTCCTTCAGTATTGAATTATACCAGAATCTAGTAAGACTCTAATTAATAATGGATTATTATTATTTTGTTCTTGTATTCTGTTTGCTAATATTTAATTTAGCATTTAGGGAAATTGCCTCTTTTTTGCTTATCTTTTACCTATGTTTGCATTTGTTAAAGATTCTCTTGAGCAATACAAATAACATAGTTTTGCATTACTTAAAGAATTGATAGAATTCCTTGACTTTCCTGAAGAATCTATTTATGATTAATGCTTTAACTTGAATGTGTTTGTGTGTCTGGAGACGGGAGGTGAGAAGTTATTCTTTGACAGGTTTCTCTATTTCTTCTATGGTAATCTGTAGGTTTCAGTTTTTTATGCTATCTTGATTATCTTAGATTATTTACCTACATTTGCAAATTAATTTTTACAGAGATGAGCAAAGTAATTTATAATTCTTTAATGTCATCTTCTGTGAAAATTTGTGTCTTTATGTTTGGTGTATTTGTCTTTTTCCTTTTTTAAAATTAGATAATGATTTATCTGTTTTGTTCTTTATTTTCCATATATACTCGTCTCTTAGATAACTAATTTCTATTTTTCAGTTCAATATTTGCCATTTATTACTTCTTTCAATATACTTTTTCTCCTTTTCTTATTGCTCTTTAACTTATTAGGTTGGATATTCATTATATTTTTTTCTGTTTAGTAATGTCAATGGTTAGGCTATTAAGTATTTCTCCAGGTACTGCTTTAGTTGTGTCATATAAGCTATTAAATGTAATATTTTCATTATTGCTAATTTTTAGGCAGTTTATGTTGTTTTTAAATGAAAAGCCATTTGAGATATTTTTCATATTTTAAAGTTTTTCTAAGTATAGGAGAAGCCCTCTCCCTTTTTTTTAGATTTATAAGTTTTTATAATATATTCTGTTGTCTCATTTAATTCTTATACTAAACCTGAGACATCTTTATTCACATTCTGTGCAGGGCAAAGGGATCCTACAGTATTTAAGCAGCAAGACATATTACAGAGATATAAGAGTGAAAGCTAAAATTAAGCCTACCTCTTCTAGATGTCAAATGTTTCTCTTTTTCAAGTACATATAAAAATAATTAATATGTTTATTGAGTAAATGAAGGGCTGTGGTTAAACAAAACAAAAGGGCCTTTGGTACCCACAAAAATAGCATGAACCGCACTTCTGGTTAAATGTACAACTTGAAAGGAACAAGAGATGGCAGTGGAAATGGTGGAATTAGGAGACAAGGTTCCCAGCACCCTCACTGCATTGGATGCATCAATGCTTTTTCAAATTTTCTTGCCCTGAGTCACAAACAATGCCATCTTGCAGTAAAACTGAGACTCTTCCTGACTAATTACCATTTTGTTTTTATTTCCCCAGTTAAACGGCTTTAGATCATGATAGGATAGAGTCTGATAGGTGGATATAAAATAATACTGTCACAATGTATAGTCCTAATGATGTATTAAAGACAGGGTATCGCTTAGGGCTTCTCTGATTTACAGAATGATTATTAAAAAATTCAAAATTAGAAACATATTTTAATTTGTAACAGAGGAATTCCCTCTCCCATTTAAGCTTGGATTATTTACTGGAACGCACAAAACTTGCAGATACTCTGCAAGGATACTTATTTTAAAATTCAGAGCCTGAATCTGTAGCAAGCATTCTGCCATACCGTAGCTTAAATGTGATTTTTAGAAGTTTCTGTGGGATCAAATTCACACCTTCCTTTCCTAAAGACAATGTGGAAACCTGAAATTCAAGCTATCCTTTTTGGTCTATCATTTAAAGAGAAAATCTAGACCTAGGCTTTCCCAAAGGCAATCATGTTCACACAAAACTCTATTGTAATGCCCTTGAAAAGGTGCAAAAGAACCCAGGTTGGGTGACAGGCGTAGTTAAATTTGTTCTTTCAGAGACACCTCTAACTTTGGTCATAAACCACAATACAAAATAAATCTGCTTCAGCAGAACAACCTGAGGATAACAATACAGCTTGTGCCAGTAAAAGACCTGCTTTAATTATTTTATTTCATTTAAGTCACTGAATGACTTGTCTCTTAAATTACTATCAGCCAAGAACTAATGTAGCCTATTTACAAAAATGTAGTAAACAATGCCTATCAGTATCTACAATTCCTTTTATTTTTATGTATGTAAGAGAAAATAACTAAAAACTCCTCACATTCGGAAACCAAAACTATTCTCCTTTGAAAGCAGAGAACATCCAGCTTTTGTAGCGGATTTGTCTTTTTTAAGGCAGCAGAATTACTTAATTTGGTTTTACCACAACATATAAATGTCAGATATCCTCAGTGAAAATGATAAACATGTAATTTAAGTGTCATATATATACTTGTAAAGCAAGAACGTATGCTTGGTGAAACTTGGAGATGGGGTTTAACATGGATTACACTTTTGTAAAGTTATGATTTTGTATGGAATACATATTTACTGATCGTCAAAACAGACTTACTCGCTCTTTAATTATTAACATATTTCGGAAAGAATCACACTCACCATTTTCTAGTAAAAGACATCTTTATTACTCTGAAATGAGACATATGTTTATATGGGTTTATGATATTGTACGTGGGGCCATAATGAAACTTTATTCTGGACATGCTATGACACTGAATGTAAGCAATGACTTTAAATTCAGTTCGCTCCTTTACAGGGTGTGAGATTGAATTGGAATAAAATACTGATAGAAATCCAGTCCATAAAAATACCATTAAAGGGGCTTCCCTGGTGGCGCAGTGGTTGAGAGTCCGCCTGCCAATGCAGGGGACACGGGTTCATGCCCCAGTCTGGGAAGATCCCACATGCCGCGGAGTGGCTGGGCCCGTGAGCCATGGCCGCTGAGCCTGTGCGTCCGGAGCCTGTGCTCCACAATGGGAGAGGCCACAACAGTAAGAGGCCCGCGTACCACAAAAAAAAACCCAAAATAACAAAACCAAAAAAACATTAAAAGCTTGGGGATAATGATGAATTTCTACTGTTGCCACATGTTCCAGTAATCCATGTGTTCCAAAGTACTGATAGATCAGATATTTTGCTTTCGATGTGAGCTAAAGAAAAAAAAGCTGGTATAGATTTTACTAATATTTGTGTAATTATTTCACTTTTTTCCTCTTTCAAAATGGCATGAGAAGTCTCATAAGATCCTTTAAGTTGCTAACATTATATGATTTTGTTAAATGGATTAGATTACTCCTGTAGAATAAAATAATCATATGGGGCATAGAGAGGAAGCAAAATCAAACTAGGCTTTGTACTTTTTCTAGTTGAGGAATAATTATAAAAATAGAGAGAATTATGGGCCACCTGCCATCAGAGTAGTAGCTATTTTACACACATGAGTAAAACAAGTTAAGAATGGAAAGGCACTGCCTACATCATTCTCTTGTTTAAAAACACTTCTTCCCAACCTATTCCCTGAAACTCAGACTAGAAATCTGTTCATCATCCTTAACACCTCCTTCTCATGCACTCTCTCATATGAAATCTATTAGCACTGCTCTTGACTTCATTTCCTAAATGTTTCTAGACTCCACCATTTTTCCTTGCTACCATTCTGTTCTCTTGCAAGCTGACATCTCAGCTCTTTGTATCTCTTCAGTGCAAGTGAAAAGTGCCATTTCCCAGGTAAACCCACTTTCATTTGTTCGGTCCCCATTTTGTTTTCAATCTTCAATTGTACTGTGAATCTCAAGCTAAAGTCCATGTTAAATCCCAAGAGCCTGAATGCTGTCACCCATATCTAACTCCCCAGCCTTATATTGCACTGTGCTCCTCTCTTGTCACTGTTCAACCTTATAGTCCATAGTTCTGGGCATGTTCTTTTCCACCCCAGGGCCTTTGTATATATCATTCCTACTGCCTAGAGAATTATTTCCTCCCTTTTTATCTAGTTGATATCTGAAGAAGGAGACTGAGACATTTGGGGGGGGTTGGTCTTAGGTCAAACAGCTCAGCCTTCCCTGACTTCCTTAAAAATATAGTCTCTTGTAATTTTCCTTCCTAACACATATTATAATAGCAGTTTCACACTTGGATAATTACTTGGTTAACACCTCTCTCTGTCAGTGGACTGTAATTTTATGAATGTAGGGTTGTGTTAATTATTAATAGTACAGTAACATTTTATTCTTGCTGTTTTTTGCAGAGTTTGCCACCTCACTGAATATTTCTTGAATGAATGACTGTATGAATAAATGTGTGAGCAAATTTAAAGTTCAGCTTAAGAGACTGGAAACAATGAGAAACAGGTAATATTGGTGCTGGGGTACCTTGGGAAGTAAGTGGAGTTTGAAGTTGGGTCACATTCCCCTGATGGCAGATCCTACTCAAAATAATTGTAAACCTAGACTTATAATAATAAAAAAGAATATGTAAATATTAATTACATATCATTAATATTAATTATATTAATTGAGTATTTACTGTGTCTTAGGAACTGCACTATGTACTTTCTATAGTGCTTTAAAAGATTTGAACCATGATTTTAAAAAGGATCTACTGTATAAGGAGATGTCAAATGTTCCCAATTTCTTTGACATTTTTGTCTCCAGCAGGCAAAGATATCTGCTGAAAAGAGATCAATTTGAATAAGTATGTGAGGATAATATTTTGAGATGTAAACAGATGGAAGCTTCTTTTCTTGATATTTTCAACTATTCCATATGGCAAAAAGATTAGATTTTTTTGAACAGTCAGCATCAGGTTTTTCTACCCCTAAGGTTAAAATTACTGCCGTGTCTGGGATGAAGGAGAAAGGAGAATGAGAGGGAAGTCTAAAGATAAAAAGCTAGTATGTCTTAGACAGTGGTTTAAGATGGTGGTTTAGGGAGATCCTGAATTCACCTCCTGCCATGGACTAACAAATCTACAGCCACATATGGAGTAGTTTCCTCTGAAAAGCCCTGAAAACTTGATGAACAAAGCCTCCACAACAAAGGATAAAAGGGGAGCATTGAGATGGTAGTAGAGGCAGAGACACAGTCTTGCCAAAAACTCCCACCCCAGGTGAGGAAACCACAATTGGGAGGGAGCTCAAAAATATGGAACTTTTTCCTAAGAGTGATGAATTTATGCCCCACATCAGGCACCCCAACCCTTAGATCCCATGCAGGAGAGATAAGCCTGCACGCACACACACAGTAGAATACTACTCAGCCATAAAAAAATAGTAAAATCTTAGCATTTTTGAAAACATGAATGGACCTTGAGGGTATTATGCTAAATGAAATAAGTTGGACAGAGAAAGACATATACCTTATGATTTCACTCATATGTAGAATATTAAAAAATCCAAAATGGCCAAACCAAACCAAACCAAACTCTTAGCAACAGAGAACATTTCATGTTTACCAGATGAGGAGGAGGTGTGGGGTTGGCAAAAAGAGTGAAGGGGGTCAAGCGTATGAGGATTCATGGTAACTTTAGACCTTTAATGGTGATCACTTTATAAGGTGTACAGATGTTGAATTATAATGTACACCTGAAACTTATACAATGTTATACACTATTTTACCTCAATTTTTAAAAGAAGCTAGTGTGCCTTAGAGCTCTCAGAGAGAGATGAAAGAAACCCTGTGGCAGCTAGATCACAAGAGGACTTATGCCACTGTTGTCTGTTGGGACCAAGAATACATCATGATCTCGAAGTTTCTCTTTTTCTGCGTGATATGGAAGCAGAAGAAATACCTGTGAGTGCCATCTAGTCATGTAATGTTATTGAATAAGTAGACTATCCTCTGTAATGTTTAATAGTTGAGGTTTTGCTAGAATATCTTATTCATCTGACCCCTTAGCTTTTGCAAAAGAGATCGTATTTGCATTTAAGTTCCTTTTTGGAAGTGAATAAATTATTTTTACCACTTTGTGGTTTTTAAAAATAGCAATTATATTTTCTAGGGGAGAAAGGGAGGAAAAGAGATTCAGAGTATGGAATATGTTCATTGGTATTAGCCAGAGGGATCTTACAGAGGTCATAGCTTGGAAGTCTAGTGACTAACACTGCTTTTTAGTATCATACAAGTAAAGTGCCTTATACAGATGTAAGCAGTAGCTGAAATTACATTACTCATAAGGCAAAACACATTTTGTTTGTTTGTTTGTTTTGGCGGTACGCAGGCCTCTCACTGTTGTGGCCTCTCCCGTTCCGGAGCACAGGCTCCGGACGCGCAGGCTCAGCGGCCATGGCTCACGGGCCCAGCCGCTCCGCGGCATGTGGGATCTTATCGGACCGGGGCAGGAACCCGTGTCCCCAGCATTGGCAGGCATACCCTCAACCACTGCGCCACCAGGGAAGCCCGGCAAAACACATTTTTTTTTTTTTAACATCTTTATTGGAGTATAATTGCTTTACAATGGTGTGTTAGTTTCTGCTTTATAACAAAGTGAATCAGTTATACATATACTTATGTTCCCGTATCTCTTCCCACTTGTGTCTCCCTCCCTATCCCACCCCTCCAGGCAGTCACAAAGCACCGAGCTGATCTCCCTGTGCTATGCGGCTGCTTCCCACTAGCTATCTACCTTACGTTTGTTAGTGTATATATGTCCATGCCTCTCTCTCGCTTTGTCACAGCTTATCCTTCCTCCTCTCCATATCCTCAAGTCCATTCTCTAGTAGGTCTGTATCTTTATTCCTGTCTTACCCCTAGGTTCTTCATGACATTTTTTTTTCTTAAAATCCATATATATGTGTTGGCATACGGTATTTGTCTTTCTCTTTCTGACTTATTTCACTCTGTATGACAGACTCTAGGTCTATCCACCTCATTACAGATAGCTCAATTTCGTTTCTTTTTATGGCTGAGTAATATTCCATTGTATATATGTGCCACATCTTCTTTATCCATTCATCTGACGATGGGCACTTAGGTTGTTTCCATCTCCAGGCTATTGTAAATAGAGCTGCAGTGAACATTTTGGTACATGACTCTTTTTGAATTATGGTTTTCTCAGGGTATATGTCCAGTGGTGGGATTGCTGGGTCATATGGTAGTTCTATTTGTAGTTTCTTAAGGAACCTCCATACTGTTCTCCACAGAGGCTGTATCAATTTACATTCCAACCAACAGTGCAAGAGGGTTCCCTTTGCTCCACACCCTCTCCGGCATTTATTGTTTCTAGATTTTTTGATGATGGCCATTCTGACTGGTGTGAGATGATATCTCATTGTAGTTTTGATTTGCATTTCTCTAATGATTAATGATGTTGAGCATTCTTTCATGTGTTTGTTGGCAGTCTGTATATCTTCTTTGGAGAAATGTCTATTTAGGTCTTCTGCCCATTTTTGGATTGGGTTGTTTGGTTTTTTGTTACTGAGCTGCATGAGCTGCTTATAAATTTTGGAGATTAATCCTTTGTCAGTTGCTTCATTTGCAAATATTTTTTCCCATTCTGAGGGTTTTCTTTTGGTCTTCTTTATGGTTACTTTTGTTGATCAAAAGCTTTGAAGTTGCATTAGGTCCCATTTGTTTATTTTTGTTCTTATTTCCATTTCTCTAGGAAGTGGGTCAGAAAGGATCTTGCTGTGATTGATGTCATAGAGTGTTCTGCCTATGTTTTCCTCTAAGAGTTTGATAGTTTCTGGCCTTACATTTAGGTCTTGAATCCATTTTGAGCTTATTTCTGTGTGTGGTGTTAGGGAGTGATCTAACCTCATACTATTACATGTACCTGTCCAGTTTTCCCAGCACCACTTATTGAAGAGGCTGTTCTTTCTCCACTGTACATTCCTGCCTCCTTTATCAAAGATAAGGTGACCATATGTGCGTGGGTTTATCTCTGGGCTTTCTATCCTATTCCATTGATCTATCTTTCTGTTTTTGTGCCAGTACCATACTGTCTTGATTACTGTAGCTTTGTAGTATAGTCTGAAGTCAGGCAGCCTGATTCCTCCAGCTCCATTTTTTGTTCTCAAGATTGCTTTGGCTATTCGGGGTCTTTTGTGTTTCCATACAAATTGTGAAATTTTTTGTTCTAGTTCTGTGAAAAATGCCAGTGGTAGTTTGATAGGGATTGCATTGAATCTATAGATTGCTTTGGGAAGTAGAGTCATTTTCACAATGTTGATTCTTCCAATCCAAGAACATGGTATATCTCTCCATCTGTTTGTATCATCTTTAATTTCTTTCATCAGTGTCTTATAATTTTCTGCATACAGGTCTTTTGTCTCCTTAGGTAGGTTTATTCCTAGATATTTTATTCTTTTTGTTGCAATGGTAAATGGGAGTGTTTTCTTGATTTCACTTTCAGATTTTTCATCATTAGTATATAGGAATGCCAGAGATTTCTGTGCATTAATTTTGTATCCTGCTACTTTACCAAATTCATTGATTAGCTCTAGTAGTTTTCTGGTAGCATCTTTAGGATTCTCTATGTATAGTATCATGTCATCTGCAAACAGTGACAGCTTTACTTCTTCTTTTCCGATTTGGATTCCTTTTATTTCCTTTTCTTCTCTGATTGCTGTGGCTAAAACTTCCAAAACTATGTTGAATAAGAGTGGTGAGAGTGGGCAACCTTGTCTTGTTCCTGACCTTAGTGGAAATGCTTTCAGTTTTTCGCCATTGAGGATGATGTTGGCTGTGGGCTTGTCATATACGGCCTTTATTATATTGAGGAAAGTTCCCTCTACACCTACTTTCTGCAGGGTTTTTATCATAAATGGGTGTTGAATTTTGTCAAAAGCTTTCTCTGCATCTATTGAGATGATCATATGGTTTTTCTCCTTCAATTTGTTAATATGGTTAATCACATTGATAGATTTGCGTATATTGAAGAATCCTTGCATTCCTGGAATAAACCCCACTTGATCATGGTGTATGATTCCTTTTAATGTGCTGTTGGATTCTGTTTGCTAGTATTTGTTGAGGATTTTTGCATCTATGTTTATCAGTGATATTTGCCTGTAGTTCTCTTTCTTTGTGACATCCTTGTCTGGTTTTGGTATCAGGGTGATGGTGGCCTTGTAGAATGAGTTTGGGAGTGTTCCTCCCTCTGCTATATTTTGGAAGATTTTGAGAAGGATACGTGTTAACTCTTCTCTAAATGTTTAATAGAATTCGCCTGTGAAGCCATCTGGTCCTGGGCTTTTGTTTGTTGGAAGACTTTTAATCACAGTTTCAATTTCAGTGCTTGTGATTGGTCTGTTCATATTTTCTGTTTCTTCCTGATTCAGTCTTGGCAGGTTGTGCATTTCTAACAATTTGTCCATTTCTTCCAGGTTGTCCATTTTATTGGCATAGAGTTGCTTGTAGTAATCTCTCATGATCCTTTGTATTTCTGCCGTGTCAGTTGTTACTTCTCCTTTTTCATTTCTGATTCTATTGATGTGAGTCTTCTCCCTTTCTTTCTTGAGGAGTCTGGCTCATGGTTTATCAATTTTGTTTATCTTCTCAAAGAGCCAGCTTTTAGTTTTATTGATCTTTGCTATTGTTTCCTTCATTTCTTTTTCATTTATTTTTGATCTGATTTTTATGATTTCTTTCCTTCTGCTAACTTTGAGGATTTTTTTGTTCATTTTTCTCTAATTGCTTTAGGTGCAAGGTTCGGTTGTTTATTCGAGATGTTTCCTGTTTCTTGAGGTAGGATTGTACTGCTATAAACTTCCCTCTTAGAACTGCTTTTGCTGTATCCCATAGATTTTGGGTCGTCGTGTCTCCGTTGTCATTGGTTTCTAGGTATTTTTTTATTTCCTCTTTGATTTCTTCAGTGATCACTTCGTTATTAAGTAGTGTATTGTTTAGACCCCATGATGTGTTTGTATGTTTTACAGCTCTTTTCCTATACTTGATATCTAGTCTCATAGCGTTGTGGTCAGAAAAAATACTTGATACAATTTCAGTTTTCTTAAATTTACCAAGGCTTGATTTGTGACCCAAGATATGATCTTGGAGAATGTTCCATGAGCACTTGAGAAAAATGTATATTCTGTTGTTTTTGGATGGAGTGTCCTATAAATATCAATTAAATCCATCTTGTTTAATGTATCATTTAAAGCTTGTGTCTCCTTATTTATTTTCATTTTGGATGATCTGTCCATTGGTGAAAGTGGGGTGTTAAAGTCCCCTACTATGAATGTGTTACTGTCGATTTCTTCTTTTATGGCTGTTAGTATTTGCCTTATGTATTGAGGTGCTCCTATGTTGGGTGCATAAATATTTACAATGGTTATATCTTCCTCTTGGATCGATCCCTTGATCATTATGTAGTGTCCTTCTTTGTCTCTTCTAATAGTCTTTATTTTAAAGTCTATTTTGTCTGATATGAGAATTGCTACTCCAGCTTTCTTTTGGTTTCCATTTGCATGCAATATCTTTTTCCATCCCCTTACTTTCAGTCTGTATGTGTCTCTAGGTCTGAAGTGGATCTCTTGTAGACAGCAAATATATGGGTCTTGTTTTTCTATCCATTCAGCCAATCTGTGTCTTTTAGTGGGAGCATTTAGTCCATTTACACTTAAGGTAATTGTCGATATGTATGTTCCTATTCCCATTTTCTTAATTGTTTTGGGTTCGTTATTGTAGGTCTTTTCCTTCTCTTGTGTTTCTTGCCTAGGTAAGTTCCTTTAGGAGTGTTGTAAAGCTGGTTTGGTGGTGCTGAACTCTCTCAGCTTTTGCTTGTCTGTAAAGGTTTTAATTTCTCCATCAAATCTGAATGAGATCCTTGCTGGGTAGAGTAATCTTGGTTGCAGGTTTTTCTCCTTCATCACTTTAAATATGTCCTGCCACTCCCTTCTGGCTTGCAGAGTTTCTGCTGAGAGATCAGCTGTTAACCTTATGGGGATTCCCTTGTGTGTTATTTGTTGTTTTTCCCTTGCTGCTTTTAATATGTTTTCTTTGTATTTAATTTTTTTTTTTTCTTTGCTGTACGTGGGCCTCTCACTGCCATGGCCTCTCCCGTAGCGGAGCACAGGCTCCGGATGTGCAGGCTCAGTGGCCATGGCTCACGGGCCCAGCCGCTCCGCGGCATGTGGGATCTTCCCGGACCGGGGCACGAACCCGTGTCCCCTGCATCGGCAGGTGGACTCTCAACCACTGCACCACCAGGGAAGCCCCTGTATTTAATTTTTGACAGTTTGATAAATATGTGTCTTGGTGTATTTCTCCTTGCATTTATCCTGTATGGGACTCTCTGTGCTTCCTGGACTTGATTAACTATTTCCCATATTAGGGAAGTTTTCATGTATAATCTCTTCAAATATTTTCTCAGTCCCTTTTTCTCTTCTTCTTCTGGAACCCCTATAATTCGAATGTTGGTGCATTTGATGTTGTCCCAGAGGTCTGTGAGACTGTCCTCAGCTGTTTTCATTCTTTTTTCTTTATTCTGCTCTACAGTAGTTATTTGCACTATTTTATCTTCCAGGTCACTTATCCGTTCTTCTGCCTCAGTTATTCTGCTATTGATCCCATCTAGAGTATTTTTCATTTCATTTATTGTGTTGTTCATCGTTGTTTCTTTCATCTTTAGTTCTTCTTGGTCCTTTATAAATGTTTCTTGCATTTTGTTTATTCTATTTCCAAGATTTTGGATCATCTTTACTGTCATTATTCTGAATTCTTTTTCAGGTAGACTGCCTATTTCCTCTTCATTTGTTAGGTCTGGTTGGTTTTTATATTGCTCCTTCATCTGCTGTGTGTTTTTCTGTCTTGTCATTTTGCTTATCTTACTGTGTTTGGGGTCTCCTTTTTGTAGGCTGCAGGTTCGTAGTTCCCGTTGTTTTTGGTGTCTGTCCCCAGTGGCTAAGGTTGGTTCAGTGGGTTGTGTAGGCTTCCTGGTGGAGGGGACTGGTGCCTGTGTTCTGGTGGATGTGGCTGGATCTTGTATTTCTGGGGGGCAGGTCCACATCTGGTGGTGTGTTTTGGGGTGTCTGTGGACTTACTATGATTTTAGGCAGCCTCTCTGCTAATGTGTGGGGTTGTGTTCCTGTCTTACTAGTTGTTTGGCATAGGATGTCCAGCACTGTAACTTGCTGGTCATTGAGTGAAGCTGGGTGCTCGTGTTGAGATGGAGATCTCTGGGAGATTTTCGCCACTTGATATTATGTGGAGCTGGGAGGTCTATTGTTGACCAGTGTCCTGAAGTTGGCTCTCCCTCCTCAGAGGCATAGCACTGACTCCTGGCTGCTGTACCAAGAGCCACACGGCTCAGAATAAAAGGGAGAAAATGTAGAAAGAAAGAATTAGTAGAAGTAGAAAGAGAGAGAGAGAGAAAGAAAGAAGGGAGGGAGGAAGGAAGGAAGGAGGGAACAAAGGAAGAAAAGAAAGGAGATAAAGTAAAATAAAATAAAGTAAGATAAAATATAATAAAGTTATTAAAATAAAAAATTAAGAGAAAAAAATTAAAAAAAAATAAAGGACGGATAGTACCCTAGGACAAATGGTGGAAGCAAAGCTATACAGACAAAATCTCACACAAGCATACACATACACACTCAGAAAAAGAGTAAAAGGTGAAAAAAGTCAGAAATCTTGCTCTCAAAGTCCACCTCCTCCATTTGGGATGGAAGGAAGGAAGGAAAGAAAGAAAGAAGATAAAGTAAAATAAAGTATTAAAATAAAAAATAATTATTAAGGAAAAAAAATTTTTTTTAAAAATGGACAGATAGAACCCTAGGACAAATGGTGGAAGCAAAGCTATACAGACAAAATCTCACAGAAGCATACACATACACACTCACAAAAAGAGGAAAAGGGGAAAAAATCATAAATCTTGCTCTCAAGTCCACCTCCTCAGTTTGGGATGATTCGTTTTCTATTCAGGTATTCCACAGATGCAGCCTACATCAAGTTGATTGTGGAGCTTTAATCTGCTGCTTCTGAGGCTGCTGGGAGAGATTCCCTTTCTCTTCTTTGTTCTCACAGCTCCCAGGGGCTCAGCTTTCGATTTGGCCCCGCCTCTGCGTGTAGGTCGCTGGAGGGCGTCTGTTCTTTCCTCAGGCAGGACGGGGTTAAAGGAGCCGCTGCTTCAGGGGCTCTGGCTCACTCAGGCCGTGGGGAGGGAGGGGCACGGAGTGCGGGGCGGGCCTGCGGCGGCAGAGGCCAGCATGACGTTGCACCAATGTAAGGCGCGCCGCGTGTTCCCCCGGCGGGCTGCACAGGCTCCCCGGAAAGGGGGTGTGTATAGTGACCTGTGCTCGCACACAGGCTTCTTGGTGGCGGCAGCAGCAGCCTTAGCGTCTCATGCCCGTCTCTGGGGTCCGAGCTTTTAGCCGTGGCTCGCGCCTGTCTCTGGAGCTCCTTTAAGCAGCGCTCTTAATCCCTTCTCCTTGCGCACCAGGAAACAAAGAGGTAAGAAAAAGTCTCTTGCCTCCTCAGCAGGTGCAGCCTTTCCCCCGGCCTCCCTCCCGGCTAGCCCTGGCGCACTAACCCCTTCGGGCTATGTTCAAGCCGCCAACCCCAGTCCTCTCCCTGAGCTCCGACCGAAACCGAAACCGAGGCTCAGCTCGCAGCCCCGCCCGCCCCGGCGGGTGAGCACACAAGCCTCTCGGGCTGGTGAGCGCCGGTCGGCACCGATCCTCTGTGCGGGAATCTCTCCGCCTTGCCCTCCGCGCCCCTGTTGCTGTGCTGTCCTCCGCGTCTCCGAAGCTCCCCGCTCCGCCTCCCGCCGTCTCCGCCCGCGAAGGGGCTTCCTAGTGTGTGGAGACCTTTCCCCCTTCACAGCTCCCTCCCACTGGTGCAGGTCCCGTCCCTATTCTTTTGTCTCTCTTTATTCTTTTTTCTTTTGCCCTACCCAGGTACGTGGGGGGAGTTTCTTGCCTTTTGGGAGGTCTGAGGTCTTCTGCCAGCGTTCAGTAGGTGTTCTGTAGGAGTTGTTCCACGTGTAGATTTATTTCTGGTGTATCTGTGGGCAGGAAGGTGATCTCTGCGTCTTACTCTTCCGCCATGTTGCCGGAAGCCTCCCCAGCAAAACACATTTTAAGCAGAATTCCATAAGCTGAAAAGGCAAGATTTCTTAAAAGGACTAGATTTGCTGCAACCTCTTTTTTTTTTTTTTTTTTTTTTGCGGTCCACGGGCCTCTCACTGTTGTGGCCTCTCCCGTTGCGGAGCACAGGCTCCGGACGCGCAGGCTCAGCGGCCATGGCTCACGGGCCCAGCCACTGCGCGGCATGTGGGATCTTCCCGGACCGGGGCACGAACCCGCATCCCCTGCATCGGCAGGCAGACTCTCAACCACTGCGCCACCAGGGAAGCAAGCCCGTGAGTGATGTTTTTATGTTGAATAATCAGGCATTATATACTGTAGGAGAAGGCCTTCTTCTGAACCTGGAAGCAAATTTTCATTATCTTACTTCTTGACTCACCCCCAAGGAGTCAGAAAACTGTAGTTAACTTTTAGAGTAAATTTAACTGTACAATTCCTTAAGGTCAGAGGAAACTCCAATAGTAATTAGCAACCTAATTACCTAGGAGGCCTATACATTAATTTCAGGATATGGAATTACCAGAAGAACCTGAAAAGAAATGGAAGGTTATTCCAAGTTATGTCTCATACTCTGAGTTTTTTCACTCTTAATTGGGGGAGCCATTGCCTTCTGTACCACATGAAGCTCCAAATTAATCTTCAGGTAGTGTTTAAGTAACGTGCATGTTAGTCCTACTTACAGGATGATAATCTATCATAAATGGCTAAATTTGTCCGAAAATAAAGCAAGAAGCTTCATTTCATGACCTTTTAATTTCTGTTAAGTTAAAATAATCTTTAGGGAATAAATTCACTTGCATTATCTACAAAATGGAGAGTATATGTCCCAGTTAATTTTGATGGCATGGTAATTCATTGAGATGTAAAATTGTGGATGTTTGGGAGGGTATACTGTTTTTTCCAGTGTTCTGGAAGAGCCCCATTACCATCCAATTCCAAAAAAGTGTTTCTTCTTCTTAGTCTCAGGAGCGCTTTCAAGCCCTAAGCATAGACCACTAGCTATCGTCAGGACGACCACACATCTCAGTTTTCCTGGGATAATATGATGCTGTCAGTGCTCTGCCCATACCCCCTCAGATCTCTTTTTTCCCATCTTTGCAAATGGAAGTTCCCAGTGTGGCTTCTTTGCCAACAGCTAGCACTTGTGTCTCTTTGTGGAAATTCTGCCCTCAGACTCCTATGATCTCCTTTGCCTGAGTACCCAGAAAGATGGAATTGCCTGGGAATTGATATTCATCCAGAGCTGTGCTCCACCAGTGACTGATGGATATGGAGGTTTAAATATACTTTCTTGTCCCCTGGCCCTCCCAGGTGTGATCCACATTCTTTCACTCTCCAAAGACCTCTTGGGTAGGTTTGCCAAATTTAGCAAATAAAAAACAGGACAGCCAGCAAGGAATTGTTTTTTGGTATAAGTATGTCTCACGCAATGTTTGGAACATACTTATACCATATAAAATTAATTATTGTTTAAAATCCATTGTAAGTGGATGTCTTGTATTTTATCTGGCAAGTGCACTCCCATGGGACTTCACTGATGCAGCATTCTTGCTAGGCCTCTTTCCCATCACAGTTCTACCTCCCCACTCCTCTACCAGGTTTTCCTGGGAATACATCCTAAGAAATCACTTTAATATAAACCAGAGTCTGCTTCTGGGGAGCCTAATCTAAGACAGCCAGCTGTATCTGTTGCCTTCTCATGATTATTAATACCTCTTACCCCAAAATGCTCTGGTTTGGATGACGAATTATGCGGTCACTCGCACTATTATAAGACAAAATTGATTGAGGACATTATGCTGTGTTCTCAAGAAATATATGGAACATGATGAACTAGTGACTAAGGGGTGGGAATTGGAAACATTATTATAGGGAAGAGCG
>NW_006770496.1:99713-119574 GCF_000442215.2 Lipotes vexillifer | reverse complement strand
GAAGAGCGGGCTTGGTCTAAGGTCTATGGTTTCCAGAACAAGTGGGGATAATAAGTCAGGCCCTTGCAATATCCTGGAGAAGTTGGAGGATATTGCCTGTTTACTGTGACTGAGAGGCTAGATGCTAGACATCAGGGTTTTTGTCCTTATCAAATATATGCCCTACACCCAAATATATCATAGAAATAGTGGGACAATCAGACTACAGAAGCTGTGCAGTTATGGATGGTGTTCCATATCAGCAAACAGAGAGTACTGATGTGAAGGACGTTCAGTGCCTTCACATGGCCCCAAGCTGCGTATGAATTAGCCCTGTAATAATCTAAATTAAATTTCCCATTAATCACAAAAGATGCAAATAAGTCATATTTAATTTGCTTCAAATAAAACTTTTTTTGTACGTCCCTGTTTGTATCGCCGTGGCCAAAAGGTTTGTTCAGGTTTTTCTGTAAGATGTTGAAGCTAATAATTTTTACCTTTTTAAGTTTTAGTTGTAACTTCTTCCAAGCATTTAAAGTGGCAACCCAAGAAGTTTTGTATTTATTTGAAATTTGTGATATGAATCTAATTTCTAGATTTATAATATAGATAATGTACAGGATAATTTTGATATTAACTTCCAGTGATCTCAAATAGCCATGAAAATAAGACAAATATTTCAGGAGGAGAAACGTACAGACTTAGCATGTGACTACCCTTGTACGATTTAAAATTAAATGTGACAATTAAATTTCAGTCACTATGCTATCATGCATTCATAAATTGAAAAATCACATATAAAGCTGAAGTCAAATATTAGATTCACCTTTACTTAATGGAAATATCAATTAAGTGAGATGAACAGGACGGTATGAAATATGTAACAGCAAAGAGTATATTTCCAATGCTTTAAAAAATGAGCTGTGTTCATCAGTTTCCTTGGCTGAATTAGTAAACATAACCCCAACTTTTAAATGCACTTAATTTTCTATTGTCAGTACTTTCTCAATGAAGAAATAAAATTTAGAAATTAGAAGACATGATGAATAGCCTTTATTCTAAGGTCAGACATATGATACTCAAAGCTAATGGAAAACATAATTCTAAGCCATAGCAAATGAGCCCTACCTACATAACAAACTGCTGATATTAGCCTGGAAACCATCTTGAATGTCAAGGGATATGCTCTTCATTTACAGTGTTTGATTGTTCATATAAATATTTAATGAAAATATTATTAGACTATTCAGCTGAGTGAAATAAACTGATGGCACAAGTAGCTAAAGAAGCTTACTTAATATTCACTAAGTGAAGTGGCATAATAATTTATTTTGCATATTATATAAGTCTTGAGAAGTTTTATACTTTTAAACTTCTTAGCACTATTTAAAAATCATTACTGCCATAATTATGAGTTTTTAATGTATTTTTATGGTTAATGAAAATGTAACACACATTTTACAGGGAGAAAGAAGACCATCATCCACATAATGCTTGATGAAAATGAGGTACCTGATTCTGAAGTTTGACTTATATAGGTTCACTGAATCTCACCAAAAATGTTAACTTTATACTACATAAAATTACACAGTGGGTTTCTCAAGAGTAGAACTTAAATGATTAAATGGATAAGGTAGAAAGCTTTTTAACTATCATTTGGGCTTTGAGTTTTCAGGAAAATTGCGAGTCACCTGTTTTGAATCATACTTTTAAACACTGTTTTAGTGAGGTGATATAAAGAAAAAATTGGAAAGACATGTTTTAAAGAATTGTTACAAGGTCATATATCTATGTGTAAAAATTTTCAAATTGTCTTTCTAAATGCTGCATGTTAGTTGTTTTGGAAAAATATTATTTAAGTTCATACAGATGTACGCAGGATAGTGTAATACACAGAAAGAGAAAGTATATGTTCTAAAAATATGTTCTTTGGACGTCAGGAACACAGAAGTGGCATCAACTTTTTTTTTTTAAGTTAGTATAAAAAACAGATGACACTAGAGAATAAAGCATGTGTGTGCATGCATGTGCTCACATGCTTGTAATGTTAGCTCTTCAGTTTACCCCCAAATTATAAAAGGAATAAATCAATCATATTACTACTTAAAGGTGAGGCATAGGGCTTCCTTGGTGGCACAGTGGTTGAGAATCTGCCTGCCAATGCAGGGGACACGGGTTTGAGCCCTGGTCTGGAAAGATCCCACATGCCATGGAACAACTAGGCCCGTGAGCCACAACTACTGAGCCTGTGCGTCTGGAGCCTGTGCTCTGCAACGAGAGAGGCCGCAACAGTGAGAGGCCCATGCAATGTGATGAAGAGTGGCCCCCGCTTGCTGCAACTAGAGAAAGCCCTCACACAGAAACGAAGACCCAACACAGCCAAAAAATTAATTAATTAATTAATTTAAAAAAAAGAAAAAAAGAAATCCAGGACACCAGTGGCTAGAGACAGAGCAGGTACTTTACTTTAAAAAAATAAATAAATAAAAAGTGAGGCACAACAAGCATTTGCTCAAGATTGCTTCCATTCTCCTTATTTGTAAGGAAACAAAGACAGTGAATCTAGATACAGAAAAATGCTTAGGAACACTTCTGAGTAAACAATAAAAAGTAACCTTTATGTTCCTCAAACTTCAGCAGTTTATGATATAAACAAGCTTCTCAACCTGACAAATGTGGGCAGAAATACAGAAGCACATTTAGAAGAGCCTACTAACCATGAGTAATCAGCATACTGTGTGTATCAGTCAGAATATCTTCCAGAAGGAACAGTGAAGAGTCAGTGAATCTGACAAATCCATTAAATAGAAGTGGATTCAGAGAGCTCCTCTATGAACTTCTCTCCCACAAAGAATTTACTGAAAAATGCAAGCTGGAAACAGTTCTAGAAAATAGCTCCAATTAGCATTTTTTTAAGTTAATTTTGAGGTATAGGAACACTGACAAAATACTTTTTTTAAGGAAAGCGTAAGTCATGTCACAGAGAAAATGGTACTCTATTTTCTAAGAGTATAATTTTATAGGGAATTTTTTGTTTTGCATTTGTTTTCTTACTACCTCTATTTTATCTATTTAAAAATATATTCAGCCTTAGGGTAATGGCAGTCTAGAAAATTAGACCATTTTCAGTCTTAGGTAAAAATATACTAAAACTCACCTGGAAGACATTGCAGAGCTATCAAGGCAGTGAAGAATCATGGAGTCCAGGTCTGGGAGAAGAAAGAAATCCAGGGAGGTAAGCCTCATATTTGAGGGGGCTGATTTCCAAAGATACATCTCAAAACCAGAATAAGAACAAGAGTTTCTACAACCTCTTATGACTCAGAGACGAAACTTGGTATTCACAGAGCATCAAAGAAGAATAATACTGGTGAATTCCCATATATTTTAAGTAAGGGTAAATGTGGGAGAGATTGGCATTTAAAGCTATTTCAGTATACCTTCTCAATCCTGACATTAGATCAAGGTGCTTTGAATTGCTATGTCCCTGCTCACTTGCCAGTAGCAAGTATAAACTTTCTTTACTGGAGTAGAATATCTTCCTAGGTTTCCATTTATTTCTTTATTTTGTGAAATCAAAACAATACAGGCACATGAAGGAACAAAAATTTTAAAGTAAAAACAAAATTAGAAGAAGAGGAAAGGGACTTCCCTGGTGGCGCAGTGGTTAAGAATCTGCCTGCCAATGCAGGGGACACGGGTTCGAGCCCTGGTCCAGGAAGATCCCACATGCCGCAGAGCAACTAAGCCTGTGCCCCACGACTACTGAACCTCCACTCTAGAGCCCACGAGCCACAACTACTGAAGTCCGCGCACCTAGAGCCCTTGCTCTGAAACAAGAGAAGCCACCACAATGAGAAGCCCGCACACTGCACTGAAGAGTAGCCCCCGCTCGCCGCAACTAGAGAAAGCCCGCGCACAGCAATGAAGACCCAATGCAGCCATAAAGAAAGGAAGGAAGAAAGAAAGGATGGAAGAAGAAGTAGTAGAGGAGGAAGGGGTGGGGAAAGGGGAGGAAGAGAAGGAGGAGGAGAAGAAAACAGACTATAAAAAAGGATCCACAGGGAATCCATTTAATGGAGTTGTCAGACACAAACTATGTAATCACTATTCTTAATGTATTTAAGGAAATAAAGCACAAAGTTAGATCTTTAGCAGAGCATGTATAAGAATTAGGTGTGTGAGTTATATACAAACATACAGAAAATACATTAGAAAACAAATTGAAGCTATTGAACTAAAAAATAAAACAATTAAAATTACGTTCTAAATAGATTAATGTAATTTCATGTTCGTTACAGTTGAAGAAGGGTTAATGAACTGGAAGAAGTGTCGGGAGAATATAGCTAGAAGAAAGCCCAGAGATGCAAAATGATGCACAGAAGAGAAAGTTAAAAACCTAAGGGCAATAGTCGAGTCGTCTATCATATACGAAAATAGAAACACAAAGAAGAGAGAAATATTAGGCAAGAAAACAATGCATATAAACGAGACACAGCAAAAAAAGAAAATGGTAAATCGACCTAATCTTATAATTTTAAAGTGATTGAACATATAATTTTTTTCAACAAATAAAACTACAGTCCTTCTTGGTTTCACTAGTTCTACCAAATGGTTAAGAAAGAAATAACACTCCCATGACATAGAGATCTTTCCATATCTTTTTATGAGGTAAGGATACTCTTTGAAACTAAACCCAACAATGACATTACAAGGAAGGTAAAATGTAGATCAACTTTACTTTAAACATAGATTCAAAAATTCTAAGCAAAAGAAAAGCATATCCAATTCAGTATTATATAAAAAGGATGACATATCATGATCAAATTAGGTTTATTCCAGGAAGGAAAGGTGGGCTTAACCTTTAATAATCAACCAATTTAATTTTTCATATTAACAAAATAAAGGACAAATATATAATCTACTAAATTAGTACAGAAAATATTTGGTAAAAATCATCTATATATGATTTTTAAAAAAAGCTTCTAAAAAATTAGGACTAGAAGAAAATTCCTTAATTTGATCATGGGTAGGCACAGAAAACATCAAGGAAATTTTGTATTTGATAGTGAACTACTGAATACTTTCTCTCCAAGATTAAGGCTAAAACAAAGATATCCTCTCTTAATACTTCTATTATGCATCATACCTGAAATCATAGCCAGTGCAATAAGGCAATTTTTTAAACGGTAAAAGAATGGAAAAGGAAGGGAGAATACACATATTATTATAATTAATGTGCAAATTTGACAAAGTTGTTGGATACTGTGTCAAAAAGTAAGTAAAATTATATGCATGTATATATAGCCTTTGCAATAGCATCAAAGTATTTTAAATACATTGCAATAAATCCTGTGAAAAGTTCTCACAGCACTAGAAATGTTGTTAAGTATACCATGTCCAAGAATGAAGAGATTTAATAAGTTAAAGATGTTTTTACATTCCCTCAAATTGATTTGTATATTCAATGTCATCCCAGTAAAAATGCCAGCAGGTTATTATGTGAACATTGGTAAACTGATACTGGTTTGGAAATGCAAAGGGTATTCTCTTATCAGATATATATGCTTAATTATAAAGCAAGAATAATTACAAAAGTACTGGCTAAGATAAATAAATCAATGAAACAGAACAGATATATCAGAGCAGCCTCATGAATATATACAATTTTATATGGTACAAGGGTGGTGCTGTAGACTGGTGGGGAAAGATTTTCATTTCAAAAAATGGGACAATGCCAAGTGGATATCCCTATGGGGAAAAAAAATAACGACCTTTCTTCAATTGCTGGTGCACTACAGACTTTGGGAGGCACAAACATGAAAGATTTTGGAAAACATAAAAGAGCACTTTTATGATCTTGGGTAGAGAAATATTTTTAAACAGGACTCCTAAAAGCATTAATAATAAAAATGATTGAGAAATTGGACTAAGTTAAAATTATGTATCGGAAATTACCATAAAGAGAGAAAGAAAAATTAATGAAAACATTTGCAATCCATGTAATCTAGAAAAGACTCATATCCAGAATACAGAGAAACACAGAATCCAAAAGAAAATGGGCAAGAGACTTGAACAGGCACTTCACAAAACACGATATATCAAAATGGCCAATGAAAATACAAGAAGTGTGCAATCTCATTAATCATTGGAGAATGCAAATCAGAACTACTACAGCATACCACTAAACACCCTCCTGAAGGGCTATAAAGATTGGCAATACCGGGCTTCCCTGGTGGCGCAGTGGTTGAGAGTCCGCCTGCCGATGCAGGGGACACGGATTCATGGCCCGGTCCGGGAAGATCCCACATGCCGCAGAGCGGCTGGGCCCGTGAGCCATGGCCGCTGAGCCTGCGCGTCCGGAGCCTGTGCTCCGCAATGGGAGAGGCCACAGCAGTGAGAGGCCCGCGTACTGCAAAAAAAAAAAAAAAAAGATTGGCAATGCCAAGTTTTTACAAGAATTTAAAGCAACAGTATGCACCCCAACGTTCATTGCAGCACTATTTACAATAGCCAGGTCATGGAAGCAACCTAAACACCCATCGACAGAGGGATAAAGAAGATGTGGTACATATATATACAATGGAATATTACTCAGCCATAAAAAGGAATGAAATTGGGTGATTTGTAGAGACGTGGATGGACCTAGAGACTTTCATACAGAATGAAGTCAGAAAGAGAAAAGCAAATATCGTATATTGACGCATATATGTAGAATCTAGAAAAATGGTACAGATGAACTGGTTTGCAAGGCAGAAATAGAGACACAGATGTAGAACAAATGTATGGACACCAAGGGGGGAAAGCGGGGGGTGGTGGGATGAACTGGCAGGTTGAGATTGACATATATACCCTAATATGTATAAAATAACTGATAAGAACCTGCTGTATAGCACAGGGAGCTGTACTTCACTTTGCTGTACAGCAGAAACTAACACAACAGTGTAAAACAACTATACCTCAGCAAAAAAATAAATAAATAATAAAACTTAAAACAAAAGAAACTTTAATATGGGAAAAAAATTAAAGCAACAGTACCTCTCATACACTGCTGATGGAAGTAAATTTTTGTATAAACACTTTGGAAAACCATTTGATATAATCTATTAACTTTAAAGGTAGATATTTTCCATGATTTTGAAATTCCTCTCTGCTTCCAACATATGTGGGTACACATGTGCAACAAGACTTGTCACAAAATGTTCATAGCAGTGTTATTTAAAATTGCTAAAATCTGTAAGTAGCATAAATGGCTATCAAGAATGAAATGGATAAATGATGGTGATATAATGATTTCATGAAACCATCTATTGCACTGAAAACCAGCAAACCTCAGCTACACATACAACACAGATGGAGTGTGTAAACATAATGCTGATTAAAATATGCTAGACACAAAATAAGGCATTTTGTATTTTAAGAAGATATTAATTCAAAGGACCAAATACATGTATATGTTTCAGGCAAAACTGTCCTCCAAAATATATACTTCTTTTAATAGAACACGTTTATCTGTGAACTTGTAACCCCTAGCACAGTGCAGCATATGTTATTGAAAGACCTGCTCATTAGATGCATCCTTCAGTTGGGTAAATGTTTTAGTGAGTGAGCTATCTATTATTCTAATTGGATGACCTGCTATATAATCCAAATGTATTTTTTCTAAGCACTTTTGCATTTTGGAGTAGATGCAGTGAAACCAAAGGGAATAGAAGGGGAGAGAATAAAACAAAAAAGAACTTGTTACAAACTGTATGACATTGGTCTCTTTAAAGAGATCATTTGGAATGAGTTTCTAAATGCCAGGCCAGGCTGATTTGGTTAGGGAAGGTAAATTGTTTTTCTTAGACTGAAATAATTAAATAGGAAATCAAGAAGACTACAAAAAAATGGTGCAGGCACAAGTACCAATGACAGATTTGATTGGACATCTCTAGAAGATGTCACAAATCTGATGATGATTCAGTTCAGTTGAACTATGTCGTTAAGCTTGATGCTCTATCCTAAAATAGAGGTATTTCAGTTATAAACCCAGACCTCTATGCAGGATCAGTGTTCTGTGGCAGTGGGAAATATTTATAAGATGCTGTCACTGCCTTTCTTCATGACTTCAGGGAAGGCAAATGGAGTCTTTAGAATTCCAGCCTTTTTCTCTTCAAGTTGAACTTTTTGGCTGGATATTATACTCTTTAGCATTTCTCTGTAATACTAACCAATGTATGGCCAAGGGTAAATATCATAGGGAAATGAGTCTATTGTTGTCTCACTGTAGAAAGAATTGAATCCAAAATACCAGGGAAAATCAATAACTGAAATCCAGGTGAAGAACTCATAATTTGTTCCTCAGAATGTTGAGGCTAAAACAGGATACTGAAACTCTTCCCTTAAGCTTCAAATCAACAGTCTTGTAATACAAGATGGGATCTATGCAACTAAGTAACCAGATTTATTCCTTAAAAGAGAAAGCTGAGACTAGCATATAATTATAATCATATGATTAATATTTGAACATAAATTTTGACATGAAATTTTTAGCAAGGGTTCTTGTGACTAGATGTCATTCCGGGGAACTCACTGATAATATCCTAAATATACAATGTCATGTCATTCTCTATTTCCATGGAGGAAATAAATTTAACCTACAGCAGCATGAACCCAGTCACATATATTAAGGACTGTTTTGATAGAAAAGGTCTTTGAATTTAAGAATGAACTTATTTGGAAGGGAATTTGTGGTTTCTGCTACTGTGTAGTTGTTGAATAATAAGACTCACCCATCTAATATGACTTTCATGCATTTCCAGCTGAAGCCAACAGGAGGAATCAGATACACTTTCAAGGATCTTTGCCATCATATAATTCTTCAAGACTGATGCAATCAATATATTTTAAGAAGCATAATTCAGAGATCAGAAGACAGAGACATATGTAGCATTGTTGTGAGTACAAATCACTTCTGTAATATTTACAGTTATGGATAGATGGTAGATATTGAGCAATTTGCTTTGCTTTCTTAACAATTTCCATGAAGAAGAATGCAAAATTTCCAATATATTAAGTTTTCTGATGATGGTACTTTATTATATACAACAAAGTCTAATATAATACTGGAGTAAATTTTGATACATTTTATGTAGAATCAGCGTATTTTTATAATAACAAGAAATATTTTTTTTGTAGAAAATTGTATATCATACATTATTGGTACCAAAAAATATTTAATTTGATTTGCTTAAGTAGTTTCCAGATCCTCAAGATCTTATTTAAAAAATTTAATGAAAATTGAACCCTGTAAAAAGTCACTGTGTGGTTAAGATTAAATTAAATCATATTCTTTCCCAGGCTTTGTATTCTTATTCTAAACGTTACCATACCATAACATAGTTGTGATTTTAATCACCATGTCTTTCTGGGCCCAATTTATTAAAATACAACAAAATGAATTTTAAAGTCTACATTTTTATGCATAATATTACATTTTACATGTTTTTCAAATATTTATGCTATTTACCTTAAATTATACTTTTTAAATTTACTTTTAAATTATACTGGTTTTAAAAAAGGAAAGGCTTTCCTTTCTATTTCCTTTGAGTATAAACATTATGAGAAGACACAACGTAGAATAAAACATGAATTTAAGAAGTATTCATAATTTTCCTTATGGAATAAATTCAAACTTGTCTTTTACTTTTTTTTTTTTTTTTTTTGCGGTACGCAGGTCTCTCACTGTTGTGGCCTCTCCCGTTGCGGAGCACAGGCTCCGGACGCGCAGGCTCAGTGGCCATGGCTCACGGGCCCAGCCACTCCGCGGCATGTGGGATCTTCCCGCACCGGGGCACGAACCCGTGTCCCCTGCATCAGCAGGCGGACTCTCAACCACTGCGCCACCAGGGAAGCCCCTGTCTTTTACTTTTTTAAAAAAATGTATTTATTATTTATGTTTTGGCTTCGTTGGGTCTTCGTTGCGCACAGGCTTTCTCTAGCGGCGAGCGGGGGCTACTCTTCGTTGCAGTGCGCGGGCTTCTCAGTGCAGTGGCTTCTCTTGTTGTGGAGCACGGGCTCTAGGTGTACGGGCTTCAGTAGTTGTAGCACGTGGGCTCAGTAGTTGTGGCACATGGGCTTAGCTGCTGCATGGCATGTGCGATCTTCTGGACCAGGGATCGAACCTGCTGGCGGATTGGCAGGCGGATTCTTAACCACTGCGCCACCAGAGAAGTCCAGTCTTTTACGTTATTAATAAAATTCTGAAGCATCCCTGTGTGTCAAAAACAGAACATTTAGAACCATCAGGTGATAAGGTGTTGATTGTACAAAATCACATCAGGCACATTGAGTGAAGAAATTCACACAGGCTGTTTGTATTCATTAAGAACTGAAAGCAGAGTTATCACATAGTGCTTATTTTTACCATGTTGTCTACCAGAAATTTCACCATTATGTCACTGTATAAAGAACTGAACTCTTTTATAGCAGCATTCTCTGTGGTCTGGTGTTTCTGTATGTAATTTGAAATAGTTTCCAGTAGATGGCAATATAGGTACCATATCCAAGTGGTCAGTCACATCGTAGCAGATATGACTGCTATGATAATGGATATTATGGAAGATCTTGGAAAGTAGCTTTAGTGTAGGGCATACTAAATAATTCTATTTATTTTTAAGTTAAAAACTTAACTCCTAACTAACAAAATGAGGTCAATATATAATGAAGAAGGTTTGACAAGCAAGGATTTTTTTTAACAATGACAATGCTCTGGAATCTAGTCCTATACCAGGCACTACAATAAATGTGAATTTTTCTCATTAGGATATATATATCACAGTTGAAGCCTTTATTGCATTATCTAATTTAATAGATTTCCAACTTGCCTATTAGCTCTATATCCTGACTTCATACCTTTGAGGCAGCCTGACCCTTTGAAATTTGCTGCATGTCTCAACAGCAAAGAATAGTAAGCAGGCCACTCCAGTCACACTTGCAGTAGCTTTTCTGGGTCAGTCTTGTTTCACAACCATCTCACTGCCCTTCTGTTTCAGAGATCTGGGCTCCGGCTGTATCTGCATTTTTTGTACCCTCTCCTTGCCTTTGGATTTGTACATTGATTTTGCTTTTCTAGGCTAGTAGTATTAACTAATATTCTCTAATAAGGATGCTGAGTGAGCACCATCCCTGTTTTCTCCTTTCCCAGATTCTTAGCTCTTAGTTCCAGTTCCAGTTCATTCTCTTGACTTGTCATTGGCCCCCTGACAGAGTCTACTCCAAATCATCAGGTGAAGACAAAGTTCTCAGTTGTTAGCTGCCTAGAACATAATACAGATTACAAATAGTGACGTTTTTGATTTCTGGCAGAATTCTTAGAAAGACACTCCGGCTACTCAGAAGGTGGATTGAGCACTAAAAATACCAGAGCATATCAAATGTAAATGACTCTGGTATTTCAGAAGGATGGAGAAGTCTGCCAATGTGTTGCTGTTACCACTTAAACATTTCTGATTTTAAATTCAGGAAAGTACCTCCAGACTAGAAAGCTGAGAAAAGAGATAGTTTTGTTTTTCAAGCACTCCGTTTTCCAACTTTAATTAAAATAGATGTCCTATGTGAAGATTCTTTTATTTATGTAGAATACACTGCTAAAATGTAGGTTTTTACTGTCTGAAAAGCCTTTACTGACCAGGGAATTTAAGTCCTCTGAAATTTCAAACGTTTCAATTTCAAGCACTCTTCACAGTGTTTCATGCTAAGCTCTCTGGATTGGTCTGCACAATGCCAAATGAATTGCCAGGGAAGGAGTGAGAATGACAATTGACCAATCCTTGATTTTTATTCTTGAATCTGTCAAGACTACTCATTGGGAAGTGGATTAATGTTCACAGAAGCCTTTCAATGTAAGTCTCAGGCTACAGGGCTAACATTATGAATCCTCTTAGAAGGTTTGCAACATTCTGCTCTGAAAACTCCTGAAGTTATATTTTCAAGGTTATAGGTGTGTGAAGATTTACTTAATTTGTGAAACTTATTTTACAGCTTTTTTCTCTCATCATTTAATAGATTGATGTCTTTTTACCTCTGTGAAGCATCCCTCTACCTATATCCTAAGACTATAAGGAAAGGCACCCCCTCTTCCTTTTCAGGCATTCTTTCTTTTACTCAGAGTCTCATTAGTTTCACTGTCTGACAAGTACCACAGGTATCCAGGGGAAGCATTTCTTTTTGTGCTTTTTGGCTCCTATCATGCTAGGATGCCACCAATTATAATGCAAAAACTTTGGGAAGTAGGTTTCCATATTATATTTCCCTTTAAACATGTAGTGAAGTATTTCACATCAAATGAGGACCAGTAATTTTTTCAAAGATTGATTGGTTGATCTACCCTTTCAATATGAAGTGATGTAGCAGCCTCATGAAATGTTAGCTTTCATTTCCCATATTGCTTTTCTCACAGACCATGCATTTTATACAGGATATTTCCTTCAATTTAGTTGAAAACAGGTGTTATAGATCATCCTCAGAAGATCATAAGTGTGCATAAATTCATACATCTTTGGTAAGAATTCTTGAATTAAATGACTTCCATTTCTTTGGGAAAGGGGAAAAAATACAGAAAAGGCATTGCATGCAACCTGGTGAATGCTCAATAAATAGTAAACATCAGCTAGAATAAACATATTTTGAATAAATATTTTCAATAATTATGGTGTTAAGTATGAAAATTTCATTTTGGGATTTTTCAAAATATTCTTTAACAAATTATCTTTAAAAAGAAGACTTTTACTCATAAATATTCCAAATACATGAGAAAAAAGTAAGCAGATGATGGCAAATATGACTAACAATAATGCTAATCATAATGGCAAACCCAACAGGAAGGAATTTATATACCACTTGTAGAAAGACAAAGAAACAATGACTTTAGGAATTCTCTGGAGATCATGTCTTTTTTTTTTTTTATGAAGGGAATATATGTTTTCATATAAAAAAACATTGATTTGTCGGTTCTCCTTGTAAAAATCTGAATTCCTAATTTTAAGGAATCAATGTTTTATTCTGAGATTTTCACCTCAAAATTGGATATTATTTTTTTGTTGTTGTTGTTGTTGTTTTTTTTTTTTACATCTTTATTGGGGTATAATTGCTTTACAATGGTGTGTTAGTTTCTGCTTTATAACAGAGTGAATCAGTTATACATATACATATGTTCCCATATCTCTTCCCTCTTTGTCTCCCTCCCTCCCACCTTCCCTATCCCACCCCTCCAGGCAGCCACAAAGAACCGATACGGTATCCATGTGCCATGCGGCTGCTTCCCACTGGCTATCTACCTTACGTTTGGTAGTATATATATGTCCATGTCTCTCTCTCGCCCTATCACAGCTCACCCTTCCCCCTCCCCATATCCTCAAGTCTGTTCTCCAGTAGGTCTGTGTCTTTATTCCTGTTTTACCCCTAGGTTCTTCATAACATTTTTTTTTTCTTAAATTCCATGTATATGTGTTAGCATACGGTATTTGTCCTGCTCTTTCTGACTTACTTCACTCTGTATGACAGACTCTAGATCTATCCACCTCATTACAAATAGCTCAATTTCGTTTCTTTTTATGGCTGAGTAATATTCCATTGTATATATGTGCCACATCTTCTTTATCCATTCATCCGACGACGGGCACTTAGGTTGTTTCCATCTCCGGGCTATTGTAAATAGAGCTGCAATGAACATTTTGGTACATGACTCTTTCTGAATTCTGGTTTCCTCAGGGTATATACCTAGTAGTGGGATTGCTGGGTCATATGGTAGTTCTATTTGTAGTTTTTTAAGGAACCTCCATACTGTTCTCCATAGTGGCTGAACCAATTCACATTCCCACCAGCAGTGCAAGAGTGTTCCCTTTTCTCCACACCCTCTCCAGCATTTATTGTTTCTAGATTTTTTGATGATGGCCATTCTGACTGGTGTGAGATGATATCTCATTGTAGTTTTGATTTGCATTTCTCTAATGATTAATGATGTTGAGCATTCTTTCATGTGTTTGTTGGCAGTCTGTATATCTTCTTTGGAGAAATGTCTATTTAGGTCTTCTGCCCATTTTTGGATTGGGTTGTTTATTTTTTTGTTATTGAGCTGCATGAGCTGCCTGTAAATTTTAGAGATTAATCCTTTGTCAGTTGATTCATTTGCAAATATTTTCTCCCATTCTGAGGGCTGTCTTTTGGTCTTGTTTATGGTTTCCTTTGCTGTGCAAAAGCTTTGAAGTTTCATTAGGTCCCATTTGTTTATTTTTGTTTTTATCTCCATTACTCTAGGAGATGGGTCAAGAAGGATCTTGCTGTGATTTATGTCATAGAGTGTTCTGCCTATGTTTTCCTCTAAGAGTTTGATAGTTTCTGGCCTTACATTTAGGTCTTTAATCCATTTTGAGCTTATTTTTGTGTATGGTGTTAGGGAGTGATCTAATCTCATACTTTTACATGTACCTATCCAATTTTCCCAGCACCACTTATTGAAGAGGCTGTCCTTTCTCCACTGTATATTCCTGCCACCTTTATCAAAGATAAGGTGACCATATGTGCATGGGTTTATCTCTGGGCTTTCTATCCTATTCCATTGATCTATCTTTCTGTTTTTGTGCCAGTACCATACTGTCTTGATTACTGTAGCTTTGTAGTATAGTCTGAAGTCAGGCAGCCTGATTCCTCCAGCTCCATTTTTTGTTCTCAAGATTGCTTTGGCTATTCGGGGTCTTTTGTGTTTCCATACAAATTGTGAAATTTTTTGTTCTAGTTCTGTGAAAAATGCCAGTGGTAGTTTGATAGGGATTGCATTGAATCTATAGATTGCTTTGGGAAGTAGAGTCATTTTCACAATGTTGATTCTTCCAATCCAAGAACATGGTATATCTCTCCATCTGTTTGTATCATCTTTAATTTCTTTCATCAGTGTCTTATAATTTTCTGCATACAGGTCTTTTGTCTCCTTAGGTAGGTTTATTCCTAGATATTTTATTCTTTTTGTTGCAATGGTAAATGGGAGTGTTTTCTTGATTTCACTTTCAGATTTTTCATCATTAGTATATAGGAATGCCAGAGATTTCTGTGCATTAATTTTGTATCCTGCTACTTTACCAAATTCATTGATTAGCTCTAGTAGTTTTCTGGTAGCATCTTTAGGATTCTCTATGTATAGTATCATGTCATCTGCAAACAGTGACAGCTTTACTTCTTCTTTTCCGATTTGGATTCCTTTTATTTCCTTTTCTTCTCTGATTGCTGTGGCTAAAACTTCCAAAACTATGTTGAATAAGAGTGGTGAGAGTGGGCAACCTTGTCTTGTTCCTGACCTTAGTGGAAATGCTTTCAGTTTTTCGCCATTGAGGATGATGTTGGCTGTGGGCTTGTCATATACGGCCTTTATTATATTGAGGAAAGTTCCCTCTACACCTACTTTCTGCAGGGTTTTTATCATAAATGGGTGTTGAATTTTGTCAAAAGCTTTCTCTGCATCTATTGAGATGATCATATGGTTTTTCTCCTTCAATTTGTTAATATGGTTAATCACATTGATAGATTTGCGTATATTGAAGAATCCTTGCATTCCTGGAATAAACCCCACTTGATCATGGTGTATGATCCTTTTAATGTGCTGTTGGATTCTGTTTGCTAGTATTTTGTTGAGGATTTTTGCATCTATGTTCATCAGTGATATTGGCCTGTAGTTTTCTTTCTTTGTGACATCCTTGTCTGGTTTTGGTATCAAGGTGATGGTGGCCTCGTAGAATGAGTTTGGGAGTGTTCCTCCCTCTGCTATATTTTGGAAGAGTTTGAGAAGAATAGGTGTTAGCTCTTCTCTAAATGTTTGATAGAATTCGCCTGTGAAGCCATCTGGTCCTGGGCTTTTGTTTGTTGGAAGATTTTTAATCACAGTTTCAATTTCAGTGTTTGTGATTGGTCTGTTCATATTTTCTATTTCTTCCTGATTCAGTCTTGGCAGTTTGTGCATTTCTAAGAATTTGTCCATTTCTTCCAGATTGTCCATTTTATTGGCATAGAGTTGCTTGTAGTAATCCCTCATGATTTTTTGTATTTCTGCAGTGTCAGTTGTTACTTCTCCTTTTTCATTTCTGATTCTATTGATTTGAGTCTTCTCCCTTATTTTCTTGATGAGTCTGGCTAATGGTTTATCAATTTTGTTAATCTTCTCAAAGAACCAGCTTTTAGTTTTATTGATCTTTGCTATTGTTTCCTTCATTTCTTTTTCATTTATTTCTGATCTGATTTTTATGATTTCTTTCCTTCTGCTAACTCTGGGGTTTTTTTGTTCTTCTTTCTCTAATTGCTTGAGGTGCAAGGTTAGGTTGTTTATTCGAGATGTTTCCTGCTTCTTAAGGTGGGCTTGTATTGCTATAAACTTCCCTCTTAGAACTGCTTTTGCTGCATCCCATAGGTTTTGGGTCGTTGTATCTCCATTGTCATTTGTTTCTAGGTATTTTTTAATTTCCTCTTTGATTTCTTCAGTGATCACTTCGTTACTAAGTAGTGTATTGTTTAGCCTCCATGTGTTTGTATTTTTTACTGCTCTTTTCCTATAATTGATATCTAATCTCATGGCGTTGTGGTCGGAAAAGATACTTGATATAATTTCAATTTTCTTAAATTTACCAAGGCTTGATTTGTGACCCAAGATATGATCTATCCTGGAGAATGTTCCATGAGCACTTGAGAAAAATGTGTATTCTGTTGTTTTTGGATGGAGTGTCCTATAAATATCAATTAAGTCCATCCTGTTTAATGTATCATTTAAAGCTTGTGTTTCCTTATTTATTTTCATTTTGGATGATCTGTCCATTGGTGAAAGTGGGGTGTTGAAGTCCCCTACTATGAATGTGTTACTGTCGATTTCCCCTTTTATGGCTGCTAGTTTTTGCCTTATGTATTGAGGTGCTCCTATGTTGGGTGCATAAATATTTACAATTGTTATATCTTCTTCTTGGATCGATCCCTTAATCATTATGTAGTGTCCTTCTTTGTCTCTTCTGATAGTCCTTATTTTAAAGTCTATTTTGTCTGATATGAGAATTGCTACTCCAGCTTTCTTTTGGTTTCCATTTGCATGGAATATCTTTTTCCATCCCCTTACTTTCAGTCTGTATGTGTCTCTAGGTCTGAAGTGGGTCTCTTGTAGACAGCATATATATGGGTCTTGTTTTTGTATCCATTCAGCCAATCTGTGTCTTTTGGTGGGAGCATTTAGTCCATTTACATTTAAGGTAATTATCGATATGTATGTTCCTATTCCCATTTTCTAAATTGTTTTGGGTTCGTTATTATAGGACTTTTCCTTCTCTTGTGTTTTTGTCTAGAGAAGTTCCTTTAGCATTTGTTGTAAAGCTGGTTTGGTGGTGCTGAACTCTCTCAGCTTTTGCTTGTCTGTAAAGGTTTTAATTTCTCCATCAAATCTGAATGAGATCCTTGCTGGGTAGAGTAATCTTGGTTGCAGGTTTTTCTCCTTCATCACTTTCAGTATGTCCTGCCACTCCCTTCTGGCTTGTAGAGTTTCTGCTGAGAGATCAGCTGTTAACCTTATGGGGATTCCCTTGTGTGTTATTTGTTGTTTTTCCCTTGCTGCTTTTAATATGCTTTCTTTGTATTTAGTTTTTGACAGTTTGATTAATATGTGTCTTGGCGTATTTCTCCTTGAATTTATCCTGTATGGGACTCTCTGTGCTTCCTGGACTTGATTAACGATTTCCTTTCCCATATTAGGGAAGTTTTCAACTATAATCTCTTCAAATATTTTCTCAGTCCCTTTCTTTTTCTCTTCTTCTTCTGGAACCCCTATAATTCGAATGTTGGTGCGTTTAATGTTGTCCCAGAGGTCTCTGAGACTGTCCTCAGTTCTTTTCATTCTTTTTTCTTTATTCTGCTCTGCAGTAGTTATTTCCACTATTTTATCTTCCAGGTCACTTATCCGTTCTTCTGCCTCATTTATTCTGCTATTGATCCCATCTAGAGTATTTTTCATTTCATTTATTGTGTTGTTCATCATTGTCTGTTTCATCTTTATTTCTTCTAGGTCCTTGTTAACTGCTTCTTGCATTTTGTCCATTCTATTTCCAAGATTTTGGATCATCTTTACTATCATTATTCTGAACTCTTTTTCAGGTAGACTGCCTATTTCCTCTTCATTTGTTAGGTCTGGTGGGTTTTTATCCTGCTCCTTCATCTGCTGTGTGTTTTTCTGTCTTCTCATTTTGCTTATCTTACTGTGATTGGGTTCACCTTTTTGCAGGCTGCAAGTTCGTAGCTCCCGTTGTTTTTGATGTCTGTCTCCAGTGGCTAAGGTTGGTTCAGTGCGTTGTGTAGGCTTCCTGGTGGAGGGGACTAGTGGCTGTGTTGTGGTGTATGAGGCTAGATCTTGTCTCTCTAGTGGGCAGGTCCACGTCTGGTGGTGTGTTTTGGGGTGTCTGTGGACTTATTATGATTTTAGGCAGCCTCTCTGCTAGTGGGTGGGGTTGTGTTCCTGTTTTGCTATATGGTTGGCATAGGTTGTCCAGCACTGTAGCTTGCTGGTCGTTGAGCGAAGCTGGGTGCTGGTGTTGAGATGGAGATCTCTGGGAGATTTTCGCCGTTTGATATTATGTGGGGCTGGGAGGTCTCTTCTTGACGAGTGTTCTGAAGTTGGCTCTCCCACCTCAGAGGCAGAGTCCTGACTCCTGGCTGGAGCAGCAAGAGCCTTTCATCCACTCGGCTCAGAATAAAAGGGAGAGAAAGTAGAGAGAATTAGTATAAGTAGGAGGAAATAGGAAAGAAAGAAAGAAAGAAAGAAAGAGAGGAGGGAAGGAAGGAAGGAGGGAAGGAAGAAAGAAAGAAAGAAGAAAAGAAAGGAAGAAGGCAAGAAGGAAAGAAAGGAGGGAGGGAGGGAGGAGGGAAGGAAGGAAGGAATGAGGGAAGGAAGGAAAAAATACAGAAAGAAAGAAGATACAGTAAAATAAAATAAAGTATAATAAAGTTATTGAATTAAAAAAATAATTATTTAGAGGAAAAAAAAAAGGGAAGGATAGAACCTTAGGACAAATGGTGGAAGCAAAGTTATAGAGACAAAATCTTACATAGAAGCATACACATATACCCTCACAAAAAGAGGTAAAGTGGAAAAAATCATAAAACTTGCTCTCCAAGTCCACCTCCTCAATTTGGGACGATTCGTTGTCTCAAAAAGGGAAGGAAGGAAGGAAAGATAGAAAGAAGGTAAAGTATAACAGAGTTCTTTAAATTAAAATTAATTATTAAGAAAAAAATTAAAAAAAAAAATGGTCGGATAGAACGCTGGGACAAATGGTGGAAGCAAACCTATACAGACAAGATCTCACACAGAAGCATACACATACACATTCACAAAAAGAGGAAAAGGGGAAAAAATCATAGATCTTGCTCTAGAAGTCCGCCTCCTCAATTTGGGATGATTCGCTGTCTATTCATGTATTCCACAGAGGCAGGGTACATCAAATTGATTGTGTAGCTTTAATCCGCTGTTTCTGAGGCTGCTGGGAGAGATTTCCCTTTTTCTTCTTTGTTCTCACAGCTCACAGGGGCTCAGCTTTCGACTTGGCCCTGCCTCTGCGTGTAGGTCGCTGGAGGGCGTCTGCTTTTTGCTCAGACAGGACGGCGTTAAAGGAGCCGCTGACTCGGGGGCTCTGGCGCTCTCAGGCCGGGGGCAGGGAGGGGCACGGAGTGCGGAGCGGTCCTGCGGCGGCAGAAGTCGGCGTGACGTTGCCCCAGCCTGAGGCCCGCCGTGTGTTCTCCCTGAGAAATTGTCCCTGGATCCCGGGAACCTGGCAGTGGCGGGCTGCACAGGCTCCCCGGAAGAGGGGTGGGGGCAGTGACCTGTGCT
>NW_006770496.1:58384-99496 GCF_000442215.2 Lipotes vexillifer | reverse complement strand
CCGTCCCTATTCTTTTGTCTCTGTTTATTCTTTTTTCTTTTGCCCTACCCAGGTACGTGGGGAGTTTCTTGCCTTTTGGGAGGTCTGAGGTCTTCTGCCAGCGTTCAGTAGGTGTTCTGTAGGAGTTGTTCCACGTGTAGATTTATTTCTGGTGTATCTGTGGGGAGGAAGGTGATCTCCGCGTCTTACTCCTCTGCCATCTTTTCAGGAAGCCTCAGAATTGGATATTATTAAAAGCAAAAGTTTTTCAGTTTAAGTAAACTTTCTCTAATATTTAATAAAACTGACATTAAATATTATTTTAGACATTCAAAGTATTTGGGTTTTTTTTAATATAAATTTATTTATTTATTTTTGGCTGCGTTGGGTCTTCACTATGGTATGTGGGCTTTTCATTGCGGTGGCTTCTTGTTGCAGAGCACGGGCTCTAGGTGCATGGGCTTCAGTAGTTGTGGCGTGCGGGCTCAGTAGCTGTGGCTTGCAGACTCTAGAGCACAGGCTCAGTAGCTGTGGCACACGGGCTTAGTTGCTCCACAGCATGTGGGATCTTCCAGGACCAGGGCTCGGACCCGTGTCCCCTGCATTGGCAGGCGGATTCTTAACCACTGCGCCACCAGGGAAGCCCTGAAAAGGTTTCTTTTAAAAAGTAGCTAATGCTGGGCTTCCCTGGTGGCGCAGTGGTTGAGAGTCCGCCTGCCGATGCAAGGGACACAGGTTCGTGCCCCGGTCCGGGAAGATCCCACATGCCGCGGAGCGGCTGGGCCCGTGAGCCACGGCTGCTGAGCCTGCGCTCCGGAGCCTGTGCTCCTCAATGGGAGAGGCCACAACAGTGAGAGGCCCGCATAACACAAAAAAACAAAACAAAACAGAAGTAGCTAATGCTAAGTCCTAATGCTGCTTTTATGTAGAATCTATTTATACTCACTGTATCCCCCAAATTATTTGGTTTACAAGAATTTAGTGGATGCTTTTTTTCTTTCCTTTCCTTTCCTCTTCTCTTCTCTCCTCTCCTCTTCTCTTCTTTCTTTTTTTCTTTGTCTGCTCACGTTCTCTTTACCAGCAGGACGAATGTTCACTGCTAAAGGCCTAAAGTTACCCCCTTTATCAGAGGATTTCCCTCAGCTAAATAGGAGTAAACCTGTCTGGGAAGTTATACATTCCCACCCCAAAAGCACCCACCAGCACTGCCCAGGACAGCCATCAGTCAACAACTGATTGAAATGAGGGTACATAAAACTGGCCCACTTGCCTCACGGTGGAGAATGACTCTGCTTTAGTTCATGTTCCAGAGCTTCCTGTGGGGTCAGGCGAAAGGCAGTGCTCCGGGCAAAACCACACCTTTCCTGACTTGCTCTCCTTCCACATCCTGCTTCCCTCTCGGCCCTTCTCCTGAGAGCCCTCCCTCTGTACATCACTTTCACCAAGTTTCTAGCTCAGGCTCTTCTTCTTAGGGAGTCTAGCCTACAAAAAATTCCAAAACGTTTACAGTTAGCAAATTAGAAAGTTATGGATTGCTAAATATAGTCAAAATGAAAGACAGACATGAAAGATTACAGCCTGAAAAAAAAATAACATTCAAAAGAAGACTCAGAACTTCTCTTTCAGCCTTGATGGGTTAACTGGCACTTGACTATGTTCCCATACTGGGCATTTGACAACAGACAGCAAAGGATGATGAATCCTCAAGAGAAGTAAGACATACAGTTTAAGCCTCCTGTTTGTGTTGCCTTTCTCCCTGGGGGAACTCTGACAGGACAGTGTGGAGGTAGAGCCTAAGAAGAGAACAGCGTTGCTAAGCTGAGGTGGTACAGATCAAAGTTTGAAGCTTCCGAGGTGACTGTGGAGCAGAGTACACGAGGAAAGGCTGCTGAGCAGAGGAAGGCATCAGAGGTCTGGTGCGGGGGGGTGGGGGCAGGGGTTTACCTTCAGGCATTTGGCCAAAGGCTGGCCTGTGCATGCACAGAGCAAAAAACTCAGCAAGATCTAACAAAGATTGGCTGCTGTAGGGCTAGAAATAGCTCAGAGATGCAGCAGGTTATTCAGTGCCAGAAGATGTTGGCGTTCCAATCCAGACAGGGTGGAGAGAATTGCTGATGACCTCAGGCATTCAGTGAGACACCATAAAAATTGTTACCAGGTGGTTTAAGGCTATAGAACTGGGAAACTAGGAAAATGATACATAGAGAACTGGGGCAGTTGGTCAGTCTCACCTGGGAGTAGGGTGAGCCCTGCCTGTGGAAAGCACAGAAAAAGTTTCAGGTAGATTTGAATCCAGGTCAGGTATGTAGGCATCCAGCAATGAGTTAAAGTGAACTGTGTGATGGAGGAAGAAGAAAGTGGAGTAGGACAAACATGCTCAAGAGGGCTATTAAAGAGTGAAGCAGGGGATGAGGCAAGTTCAGGGCAGCGTGACCAGAACTCAACTTTGAACGTACCGGTGCCTCCCCACCTCTCCACCCCCGTTCCCAACCCTGTGCTGCCATTCTTAATATGACCCAGTCACATAGAAGTATATTTTGAGTCCATACATGTTACAGTTTTTCTGTGTGGCTGCAGATTATTTTCATTGCTTGTTACCGTTTTAGTCATCAGAATCAACGGGGAAACTCCTAGAATTTCTGATTCAGTACGTTTGGATTAGGGCCCAAGAATCTGAATTTTTATCATGGTCACAGGTGACACTGACACTAGGCCAGGAACCACATTTTGAGCATTACTGGGCTCTATTATAGTGGCAGAAGAGGACAGAGAAATCTTAATTCACTGAACTCCCTTTCAGGGGAGTATATTTCAGGAAGAAATACTTGTGTTTTGGGAGAGGAATCAAAATTCATGCTTAATAAAATGCCATAAAATTCAGGAGAGTCCTGTTCATTAGAAACCCTTTTGCTTTGCTGAGCTTTGGCATGAGTTGGGACATGCATGTCTGTGGAGAAAAACGGGGGCTAAACTTAACCTCTCAACATTAAAAGGAGAAGAGGAATTAAAAGATCTCGGGAATAAATGGAGGGGAGAGGGACCAGGAAGGCTTTGTGCAGAGAGGGGAAGAGAAGCAAAAATAATTATCTGGTAATGCAGACTTTAAGGTGGAACGTAGCAAATGGAAAATGTATAAAGGATTTTTAAGTAATTAGTTCTGGGTGATGAATTATCAGAAATGCCATGGGGCAAGAGAACGCTTTGCAAAAAAGGAAAATTCTGCTGTCTGAACGCAGGAATTAGAGGATAATGGGGGAGTTGATGACTGGTTAAAGTGGCCTCATAAAAAAATGATTAAAATAACCATTTTAAAATTTAAATTGTACCTCAAACTGGAATCATAATGATCTTTATTCCTGTCATATTTAAACATTTGAAATGTATGCACTACTTTTCAAATGAAATAGACACTTCAAAGTTGTCATTTGCTAGGAGAGTAAAACAAAAAATCTCAAGAGCTTTGGGGGCAAGTATATCAGGTAAGAATAAATATTTCTTCAAATGATGAAAAATAAACAAGTTCCAGCTCATTTAATATCCAGCATTTCTAGAGACACATTAAAATCAAGGTCATGATATCTAAGAATATTCCCTGTGCATAGCCATTAATTCCTAGATTTACTCATCTTTGCTAAAATAACAAAGTACTGACTTGACTAGTTAATTAAGCAAGACAGATGAGAAATATTCTACTCAAACAAAATAATAAATAAGCCAGAGATATTTGTTTGCTTTTCATAAAAATTCCGACTCCTAAACTAATCTTAAAGTATATACTTTTTAAGAAAAAAATGGAAATATAGAAATTACAAATTGTAAAATCACCTATAGTACCAACAAGGATAGCTATTTAGGAATATTATTTACCTATACCCATTCTCATAGGCATCATATAAAAAAACTCTTAAAATTCTCCACATTCAAAATTATTTCACATATCATTCCATTTTTACATTTTTATTTAATTTTGTGCTTTAGTTATTTCTCAAATAAATAATATATGCTTACAGTTTATTGCTTTTTCTGCAAATAAAATACATGTTTTCTCCTAATGGGTAATTTTTTTAATGTATGTTAATATCTAGTATGTCTTTTATGTATTATTTTTCATGATATTTAAAATTATTTTAATTATAGTATTTATTACATAGGTATATCTTTGCTTTTTTGCTCTTGTCTTAAATGATTGAGTTTATACTATAGCTTTAAATAATACACATGATTAAATTTATGATTTTCAAAATTTCCATATTCAAGAACAATTTCATTACTTATGACTCCCTCTTAATCTAAGATGGATTTAGCTTAATACTCTCTTGCTCCACAATTTCTTTCTTTGCAATAAGATCTGTGTTTCTAGACTTTGTATCATTAACTTTATGTAATCATCCTGTAAGATTCAATATTGGTCTTTTTCCTTTTGCACTTTTGTTACCATATTGCTCATTATTTTTGTCATTATTCTGCTGCCTAGCATACTCCTTGGCCTAATTGGTGCTCAAAAAATATATACTGAATGAATGAGTGATCTAAACTTAATTTTAAATATAATGAATAGCCATCACAGAGATGATATGAGATAGAATCAGGCTTATGCCATTCTATAAATCCAGACTTCTCTGTTTTAGAGTTAATGTTTTCAGTTAGGGCATTTTTGGGACCAGGTAACAAAGATCATTTTTAAATTTTGTGTGATTTTACATATTAAAAAATCTCTTTAGACTGTCTTTACACATTGATGGTAGGTTATGAAAATGTAATAACAAACCAGAATTACTTTACATTCCCTAAAAATGGTTGTTTATATTTTTATGCATGAGAATTTATGATCTTATTTTCTTTATTGTCAAAATGTAAAACTTCCAGAATATGTCAAACTCATGTTATTTTTGCATTATTTGAGCCTGGAATATAGTGAATTCTTACAGTCAGTAGGTTAGTTAAACACAGACACACACACACAGTGGGAATATTTTTGAATATTTTTTTGTTTTTTTCTTTATTTTTCTATTTTGTTTATTCAAGCTTACTTTTCAGAAATGTAGTTTACCCATGATGTGAAACTATATTCTCTGTATATTTTCTATATGTTATCAGCTTTTGATATCCATTATGTCTTTCATAGTTATCATATTTTAAAGGTATTTTCAGTCTGTTTCCCAAATTGCTGATTTGACTTTGTGTTGGTTCCTTCTGTTCTTTCTTAACTCATGAAAATATTTTTTGTTTTCATCTTTAATTTCTTAGCATTGTTGCATATATATCATAATACTTTTAAATTTCATTTTTAATATTTTATTTCATGAATTTTTAAAATATTCTGAAAACTCAAAATTAATATAGTTTTACATATCATATTGTTTCCTGTCATATTTTTTATAGGTTTACTTAACTTCTGCTTATTTTAAGAAAATGGCTCTATGCTTTGCTGTGGAATCTTTTATAGGCCGCCCAGCCCTACACACACCCTCACCTCCCAAGTCTGTATAGCTTTGAAGCAGTAGAGATCTGTTCTGACCAAGAGGCTGCTGACAGGATGTCTATGTTCTGTACTTCACTTCTAAAATTTTAAGTTAAATTATTTAGATAACTCTTACATAGGCCCTACTTTATATTAGGCGTTTATAGAACGCAGCTCTGTTTGCCTGAGGTGAGAATTATATATTTTTCATTCCTGGTTCCTGTCATAATTTAAAGCAATCTGTATGTCTTCTTTTGCATGTAAACACAGTTCTCTCTGGAGTGTACAGCTCTGTATGCTCATCTTGTTTTTACTTTACATGACTTAACTCAGAATAAAATGTACCATCACAGATCCCCTTCTGTTTCAGACTGTGTTGCTTTACAGAGAAATGTCGGATCTACAAATACATAATAAATATTGAGACTGAGAGATGGAAAGTGATTCTATAGGCACATACAGGAGGAAGGCTGACCTAGAAACTTTGGTGGAACAGGCACTGACTTTAATGTTGAAGTAAGAAGTGAGATTGGGAAGAAGTCTCCCATTTTCCCCCTTTCCAGTTGTTTTATTATTTCAGAAGTCTGGGTATGAGTTGGTTTCTTACAATGTCTAAAAATAATCCACTCATTTATTTATAACTTCAGTTATCTCAGGTGAAAGAAGCAGCATGGTCAAATGCCTTGTGGTCTGAGGAATCATGGAAATTGAATGGACTGAAAGATAGCCAGCTATGCTGTAGAACCCAAAGCAAGGAAGAGTATGATGCAAAAGGAGACAGAAAGATGGAATAATACAATGCATTCTAACAGGCATAAAATGTAAGAACAGTGGTGATCCATTAATTTCCAATGGGTTTCCAATGGGTTACTTAGAGTAAAATGCAAATTATTTTTCTTGATAGATCAAGTTTTATGTGATAATAACCTTTGCCTACCTCCCTGGTGCCATGCATGCCATTTCTTCTCTTACCTGCTTTAGCAACATAGCTGCTATTTCTGTTTCTCAAAGTTAGATCTCACCTTAGGGTTTTTGTGCCAACTGTTCATCTATTAGGAATTTTTTATGTTGATTTTCATATGGTTAATTATTCTTGTGATTCATTTAGAGAGAGATTCCCTGACTTGCTACCTCCCCTTTAAATTATCCTTTTGCATTAACAACCTGAAATTTTCTGCAGAGTCCTTATCAATTGCCATTTGATATTCTTGTTTTCTTTCTGTGTTTATTGTCTATCATCCCTATTAACATAAGTTCTATCAGAAGAGACATCTTGTTAATTTTACATCTCAAGGAACTAGAAAAAGAACACACTAAGCCCAAAGTTAGCAGAAGGAAGGAAATAACAAAAATCAGAGCAGTAATAAATGAACTAAAGACTAAAAGGACACTAGAAAAGATCAATGAAACTAAGAGGTGTTTTTTTAACATGATAAAATAGACAAACCTTTAGCTAGACTCAACATGAAAAAAGAGAGGAATCAAATATACAAAATTGGAAATGAAAGAGACTGCACTACAACTGGATCATTAGAGACTACTATAAATAATTGTACTCGGAAACTGGACAACCTAGAAGAAATGGATGAATTCCTGGAAATATACAACCTATTAAGACTGAATCATGAGAAAATTGGAAATTAAAGAGACAGCATTAGAACTCGATCATGAGAGACTACTATAAATAACTGTACTCCAAAACTGGACCTAGAAGAAATGGATGAATTCCTGGAAATATACAACCTATTAAGACTGAATCATAAGAAAACAGAAAATCTGAACACATCAGTTACTACTGAGGAGATTGAATCAGTAATCAAAAATCTCCTAACAAAAGTCCAGGACCATAAGCATTCACTATTGAAATCTACTCAAAATTTAAAGAACTGATACCAATCCTTCTCAAACTCTTTCAAAAATAGAAGAGGAGGAAATGCTTCCAAACTCATTTACAAAGCCAAAACAAGATAAGGATACTAAAAGAAAAGAAAATTAGAGGACAATATCCCTAATAAACATAGATGCAAAAATCCTCAACAAAATATTAGCAAACTAAATTCAACAGCACATTTAGAGCATCATACACCATGATCAAATGGAACTTATTCCAGAGATGTAAAGATAGTTCAATATCTGTAAATCAGTAAATGTGATGCACCACATTAACAAAATGAAGGATAAAATCACATGATCTTTTCAAGAGAAACAGAAAAAGTATTTGACCAAATTCAACATCCATTTATGATAAAAACTCTCACCAAAGAGGGTATTACCACAAAGAGGGTACATACCTCAACATGATAAAGGCTATATATGACAGGCTCACAGCTAAGATTATATCAATAGTGAAAAGTGAAAATTTTAACCTCTAGGATCAGGAAGGAGATAAGGGTGCCCACCCTCACCACTGCTATTCAAGATAGTATTGGAAGACCTAGTCATAGCAATCAGGCAAAAAAAAAAGGAAATGAAAGAGATCCAAAGTGGAAAGGAGGAAGTAAAACTGCCACTATTTGCAGATCGATCACATAATACTTTATCTAGAAAACCCTAAACACTCCAACACACTATTAAAACTAGTAAACGAACAGTAAAGTTGCAGGATACAAAGTCAATACACAGAAATCTATTGCATTTGTATACATTAACAATGAACTAGCAGAAAGAAATTTTTTTAAAAATCCCATTTACAAATGAATCCAAAAAAAAAAAAAAAAAAGGTTAGGAATAAATTTAACCAAGAGATGAAAGTCCTGTACTCTGAAGACTATAAGACATTGATGAAAGAAATTGAAGACCACACAATAAATGGAATGATAGCTCATCTTCATAAATAGGAACAATTAATATTGTTAAAATTTCCATACTACCTGAAACTGTCTATAGATTCAATGCAACCCCTATGAAAATATCTGTGGCATTTTTCACAGAACTAGAATAATCCTAAAATTTTTATGGCACCACAAAAAGACCTGGAATAGCAAAGACAATCTTGAGAAAGAAAAACAAAGCTGGAGGTGTGACACTCCCTGATATCAAACTATACTACACTACTAGCTGCAGTAGGCAAAACAGTATGGTACTGGCACAAAAACATACACACAGATCAATGGAACAGAAGAGAGATCCCAGAAATAAACCAACACTGATATTGTCAAAGGTGCCAGAAACATCCAATGGGAAAAAGACAGTCTCTTCAGTAAATGGTGTTGAGAAAACTGGACAGCTACATGTAAAAGAATGAAACTAGACCATTGTCATACATCATATGCAAAAATCAACTCAAAATGAATTAAAGATTTTATATAAGGCCTGAAACCATAAAAATCCTAGAAGAAAACATAGGCAATAACCTCCTTGACATTGGTCTTAGCGATGTTTTTGTGAATTTGACTCCAAAGACAAGGGAAACAAAAGCAAAAACAAACGAGTGGGAAAACATCAACTAAAATGATTCTGCACAGTGAAGGAAACTAAAATGCTTCATCAAAACTAAAAGACAACCTACAAAATGGTATAAAATATCTGCAAATATGTCTGACAAGTGATTAATTTCCAGAATATGCAGAGAACTCATACAACTCAATATCAAATAAACAATCCAATTAAAAAATAGCCAAGATGCCGGAGGAGAAGATGGCGGAAGAGTAAGACGCGGAGTTCACCTTCCTCCCCTCAGATACACCAGAAATACATCTACACGTGGAACAACTCCTACAGAACACCTACTGAACGCTGGCAGAAGACCTCAGACCTCCCAAAAGGCAAGAAACCCCCCACGTACCTGGGTAGGGCAAAAGAAAAAAGAATAAACAGAGACAAAAGAATAGGGACGGCACCTGCACCAGTGGGAGGGAGCTGTGAAGGAGGAAAGGTCTCCACACACTAGGAAGCCCCTTCGCGGGCGGAGACTGCGGGAGGCGGAGCGGGGAGCTTCGGGGCCGCGGAGGAGGGCGCAGCAACAGGGGTGCGGAGGGCAAAGCGGGGAGATTCCCGCACAGAGGATCGGTGCCGACCGGCACTCACCAGCCCGAGAGGCTTGTCTGCTCACCCGCCGGGGTGGGCGGGGCTGCGAGCTGAGGCTCGGGCTTGGATCTGAGCACAGGGAGAGGACTGGGGTTGGCTGCATGAACACAGCCTGAAGGGGTTAGTGCACCGTGGCCAGCCGGGAGGGAATCCGGGAAAAAGTCTGGAGCTGCCGAAAAGGTAAGAGACTTTTTCTTCCCTCTTTGTTTCCTGGTGCCTGAGGAGAGGGGATTAAGAGCGCTGCTTAAAGGAGCTCCAGAGACGGGCGTGAGCCGCGGCTAGAAGCACGGACCCCAGAAACGGGCGGGAGACGCTAAGGCTGCCACTGCCTCCACCAAGGGGCCTGTGTGAGCACACACCCCACTTCCAGGGAGCCTGTGCAGCCCGGCACTGCCAGGTTCCCGGGCCAGGGACAACTTCCCCGGGAGAACCCAAGGCGGGCCTCAGGCTGGTGCAACGTCACGCCGGCCTCTGCCACCGCAGGCTTGCCCTGCACTCCGCACCCCTCCCTGACCCCCCGCCTGAGTAAGCCAGAGCCCCCGACTCAGCGGCTCCTTTAACCCCGTCCTATCTGAGCAAAGAAGACACGCCCTCCAGCGACCTACATGCAGAGGCCGGGCCAAATCAAAAGCTGAGCCCCTGGCAGCTTGAGAACAAAGAAGAGAAAGGGAAATCTCTCCCAGCAGCCTAAAAGCAGCAGATTAAAGCTCCACAATCAACTTGTACCCTGCATCTGTGGAATACATGAATAGACAACGAATCATCCAAAACTGAGGAGGTGGACTTTGAGAGCAAGATTTATGATTTTTGCCCCTTTTCCTCTTTTTGTGAGTGTGTATGTACATGCTTCTGTGTGAGATATTGTCTCTATAGCTTTGCTTCCACCATTTGTCCTAAGGTTCTATCTGTCCGTTTTGTTTTCTTAATAATTATTTTTAATTTAATAACTATTATATTTTATTTTATTTTGCTTTATCTTTTTTCCTTCCTTCCCTCCTTCCTTCCTTCCTCCCACCATCCCTCCCTCCCTCCCTTCTTTCTTTTCTTCTTTCCTACATTCCTTCTATTTCTTCCTTCCTTCCTTCCTTCCCTCCTTTCTTTCTTCCTTTCTTCCTATTTCTACTAATACTTTCTCTATAATTTTTTGCCCTTTTATTCTGAGCCGTATGGATGAAAGGCCCTTAGTGCTGCAGCCAGGAGTCACTGCTGTGCCTCTGAGGTGCAAGAGCCAACTTCAGGACACTGGTCCACAAGAGACCTCCCAGCTCCACATAATATCAAATGGTGAAAATCTCTCAGAGATCTCCTCTCAACACCAGCACCCACCTTCACTCAACGACCAGCAAGCTACAGTGCTGGACATCCTATGCCAAACAACTAGCAAGACAGGAACACAACCCCACACATTAGCAAAGAGGCTGACTACAATCATGTTAAGTCCACACACACCCCAAAACACACCACCAGACGTGGACCTGCCCACCAGAGAGACAAGATCTACCTTCATCCACCAGAACACAGGCACTAGTCCCCTCCACCAGGAAGCCTACACAACCCACTGAACCAACCTTAGCCACTGGGGAGAGACACCAAAAACAACGGGAACTACAAACCTGCAGCCTACAAAAAGGAGACCCCAAACACAGTAAGATAAGCAAAATGCCAAGACAGAAAAACACACAGCAGATGAAGGAGCAAGATAAAAACCAACCAGACCTAACAAGTGAAGAGGAAATAGGCAGTCTACCTGAAAAAGAATTCAGAATAATGATAGTAAAGACGATCCAAAATCTTAGAAATCGAATAGACAAAATGCAAGAAACATTTAACAAGGACCTAGAAGAACTAAATATGAAACAAACAATGATGAACAGCACAATAAATGAAATTTAAAATACTCTAGATGGGATCAATAGCAGAATAACTGAGGCAAAAGAACGGATAAGTGACCTGGAAGATAAAATAGTGTAAATAACTACTGCAGAGCAGAATAAAGAAAAAAGAATGAAAAGAACTGAGGACAGTCTCAGAGACCTCTGGGACAACACTAAACGCAACAACATTCGAATTATAGGGGTTCCAGAAGAAGAGAAAAAGAAAGGGACTGAGAAAATATTTGAAGAGATTACAGTTGTCAACTTCCCAAATATAGGAAAGGAAATAGTTAATTAAGTCCAGGAAGCACAGAGAGTCCCATACAGGATGAATTGAAGGAGAAATACACCAAGACACATATTAATCAAACTGTCAAAAACTAAATACAAAGAAAGCATATTAAAAGCAGCAAGGGAAAAACAACAAATAACACACAAGGGAATCCCCATAAGGTTAACAGCTGATCTCTCAGCAGAAACTCTACAAGCCAGAAGGGAGTGGCAGGACATACTGAAAGTGATGAAGGAGAAAAACCTGCAACCAAGATTACTCTACCCAGCAAGGATCTCATTCAGATTTGATGGAGAAATTAAAACCTTTACAGACAAGCAAAAGCTGAGAGAGTTCAGCACCACCAAACCAGCTTTACAACAAATGCTAAAGGACTTCTCTAGGCAAGAAACACAAGAGAAGGAAAAGACCTACAATAATGAACCCAAAACAATTTACAAAATGGGAATAGGAACATATATATCGATAATTACCTTTAATGTAAATGGACTAAATGCTCCCACCAAAAGATACAGATTGGCTGAGTGGATACAAAAACAAGACCCATATATATGCTGTCTACAAGAGACCCACTTCAGACCTAGAGACACATACAGACTGAAAGTAAGGGGATGGAAAAAGATATTCCATGCAAATGGAAACCAAAAGAAAGCTGGAGTAGCAATTCTCATATCAGACAAAATAGACTTTAAAATAAGGACTATCAGAAGAGACAAAGAAGGACACTACATAATGATTAAGGGATCGATCCAAGAAGAAGATATAACAATTGTAAATATTTATGCACCCAACATAGGAGCACCTCAATACATAAGGCAAAAACTAGCAGCCATAAAAGGGGAAATCGACAGTAACACATTCATAGTAGGGGACTTCAACACCCCACTTTCACCAATGGACAGATCATCCAAAATGAAAATAAATAAGGAGACACAAGCTTTAAATGATACATTAAACAGGATGGACTTAATTGATATTTATAGGACACTCCATCCAAAAACAACAGAATACACATTTTTCTCACGTGCTCATGGAACATTCTCCAGGATAGATCATATCTTGGGTCACAAATCAAGCCTTGGTAATTTAAGAAAATTGAAATTGTATCAAGTATCTTTTCTGACCACAGCGCTATGAGACTAGGTATCAATTACAGGAAAAGATCTGTAAAAATTACAAACACATGGAGGTTAAACAATACACTACTTAATAACGAAGTGATCACTGAAGAAATCAAAGAGGAAATCAAAAAATACCTAGAAACAAATAACAATGGAGACACGATGACCCAAAATCCATAGAATGCAGCAAAAGAAGTTCTAAGAGGGAAGTTTATAGCAATACAATCCTACCTCAGGAAACAAGAAACATCTCAAATAAACAAACTAACCTTACACCTAAAGCAATTAGAGAAAAAAGAACAAAAAAACCCTCAAAGTTAGCAGAAGGAAAGAAATCATAAAAATCAGACCAAAAATAAATGAAAAAGAAATGAAGGAAACAATAGCAAAGATGAATAAAACTAAAAGCTGGTTCTTTGAGACGATAAACAATATTGATAAAGCATTAGCCAGACTCATCAAGAAAAAAAGGGAGAAGACTCAAATCAATAGAATCAGAAATGAAAAAGGAGAAGTAACAACTGACACGGCAGAAATACAAAGGATCATGAGAGATTACTAGAAGAAACCATATGCCAATAAAACGGACAACCTGGAAGAAACGGACAAATTCTTAGAAATGCACAACCTGTGAAGACTGAATCAGGAAGAAAGAGAAAAGATGAACAGACCAATCACAAGCACTGAAATTGAAAATGGGATTAAAAATCTTCCAACAAATAAAAGCCCAGGACCAGATGGCTTCACAGGCGAATTCTATTAAACATTTAGAGAAGAGCTAACACCTATCCTTCTCAAACTCTTGCAAAATATAGCAGAGGGAGAAACACTCCCAAACTCATTCTACGAGGCCACCATCACCCTCATACGAAAACCAGACAAGGACGTCACAAAGAAAGAAAACTACATGCCAATATCACTGATGAACAGAGATGCAAAAATCCTCAAAAAATACTAGCAAACAGAATCCAACAGCACTTTAAAAGGATCATACACCATAATCAAGTGGGGTTTATTCCAGGAATGCAAGGATTCTTCAATATACGCAAATCAATCCATGTGATACACCATATTAACAAATTGAAGGAGAAAAACCATATGATCATCTCAATAGATGCAGAGAAAGCTATCAACAAAATTTAACACCCAATATGATAAAAACCTTGCAGAAAGTAGGCATAGAGGGAACTTTCCTCAACATAATAAAGGCCATATATGACAAACCCACGGCCAACATTGTTCTCAATGGTGAAAAACTGAAACCATTTCCACTAAGATCAGGACCAGACAAGGTTGCCCACTCTCACCACTCTTATTCAACATGGTTTTGGAAGTTTTAGCCACAGCAATCAGAGAAGAAAAGGAATCCAAATGGGAAAAGAAGTAGTAAAGCTTTCACTGTTTGCAGATGACATGATACTATACATAGAGAATCCCAAAGATGCTACCAGAAAACTACTCAAGCTAATCAATGAATTTGGTAAAGTGGCAGGATACAAAATTAATGCACAGAAATCTCTGGCATTCCTATACACTAATGATGAAACATCAGAAAGTGAAATCAAGAAAACACTCCCATTTACCATTGCAAGAAAAAGAATAAAATATCTAGGAATAAACCTACCTAAGGAGACAAAAGACCTGTATGCAGAAAATTATAAGACACTGATGAAAGAAATTAAAGATGATACAAATAGATGGAGAGATATACCATGCTCTTGGATTGGAAGAATCAACATTGTGAAAATGACTCTACTACCCAAAGCAATCTACAGATTCAATGCAATCCCTATCAAACTACCACTGGCATTTTTCACAGAACTACAAAAAACAAACTGACAATTTGTATGGAAATAAAAAAGACCCCGAATAGCCAAAGCCATCTTGAGAGCAAAAAACAGAAATGGAGGAATCAGGCTCCCTGACTTCAGACTATACTACAAAGCTACAGTAATCAAGACAGTATGGTACTGGCACAAAAACAGAAAGATAGATCAATGGAACAGGATAGAAAGCCTAGAGATAAACCCATGCACTGATGGTCACCTTATCTTTGATAAAAGAGGCAAGAATATGCAGTGGAGAAAAGACAGCCTCTTCAATAAGTGGTGCTGGGAAACCTGGACAGCTACATGTAAAAGAATGAAATTAGAACACTCCCTAACACCATACACAAAAATAAACTCAAAATGGATGAAACGCCTAAATGTAAGGCCAGACAGTGTAAAAAATCTTAGCGGAAAACATAGGCAGAACACTCTATGACATCAATCACAGCAAGATCCCTTTTGACCCACCTCCTAGAGAAATGGAAATAAAAACAAAAATAAACAAATGGGACCTAATGAAACTTAGAAGCTTTTGCACAGCAAAGGAAACCATAAACAAGACAAAAAGACAACCCTCAGAATGGGAGAAAATATTTGCAAATGAAGCAACTGACAAAGGATTAATCTCCAAAATTTACAAGCAGCTCATGCAGCTCAATAACAAAAAAACAAACAACCCAATCCAAAAATGGGCAGAAGACCTAAATAGACATTTCTCCAAAGAAGATATCCAGATTGCCAACAAACACATGAAAGAATGCTCAACATCATTAATCATTAGAGAAATGCAAATCAAAACTACAATGAGATATCTTCTCACACCAGTCAGAATGGCCATCATCAGAAAATCTAGAAACAATAAATGCTGGAGAGGGTGTGGAGAAAAGGGACCCCTCTTGCACTGTTGGTGGGAATGTAAATTGATACAGCCAGTGTGGAGAACAGTATGGAGGTTCCTTAAAAACTACAAATAGAACTACCATATGACCCAGCAATCCCACTCCTGGGCATATACCCTGAGAAAACCATAATTCAAAAAGAGTCATGTACCAAAATGTTCATTGCAGCTCTATTTACAATAGCCCAGAGATGAAAACACCCTAAGTGCCCATCGTCAGATGAATGGATAAAGAAGATGTGGCACATATATACAATGGAATATTACCCAGCCATAAAAAGAAATGAAATTGAGCTATTTGTAATGAGGTGGATAGACCTAGAGTCTGTCATACAGAGTGAAGTAAGTCAGAAAGAGAGAGACAAATACCGTATGCTAACACATATGTATGGAGTTTAAGGGAAAAAAATGTCATGAAGAACCTAGGGGTAAGACAGGAATAAAGACACAGACCTACTAGAGAATGGACTTTAGGATATGGGGAGGGGGATGGGTAAGCTGTGACAAAGCGAGAGAGAGGCATGGACATATATACACTACCAAACGTAAGGTAGATAGCTAGTGGGAAGCAGCCGCATAGCACAGGGAGATTAGCTTTGTACTTTGTGACCACCTGGAGGGGTGGGATAGGGAGGTTGGGAGGGTGGGAGATGCAAGAGGAAAGAGATATGGGAACATATGTATATATATAAGTGATTCACTTTGTTATAAAGCAGAAACTAACACACCATTATAAAGCAATCGTACTCCAATAAAGATGTTAAAAAAAGGAAAAAATAATAATATTGTCATAACTTTGTATATGGTAGATAGATGTTAACTAGACTCATCGTTGTGATCATTTTATAGTGTACAAAATTATTAAGACAAGATTTCTGCATTCATGAAGCTTATGGGTGAACAGAGTTAAAGTGGTAGTTAGAACTGAATGTGAATAATATATTCTCAAATATACATTACATGACAGAAAGATAAGATGTATAAAGAACATAGTATTCAATGCATTGACATAAAAAGAAAAGTGATTAAATATTTTAGCATCATCTGTACACATTCATATTCATTTATCTTAATTGAAAACAAAATACTCTGATTAGCTTAATTTAATTTTATTAATCATGTCTAACCATCATCAGTTAGGTAAATATTTCATGAAGATTATAATGTCTTAGTATATCTGTTTTTGTGTCATTAATTTTTAACCTTCATTAATTTTCAATTTTCAAGTTTCAAATGCTTTTATGAAGCTGCTCTGACATCTTAGGATTTTACATCACTTTCCTTACCAAAATACTGCATGAAACAAAACATTTTAATATGTTTTTTCCTCCAAAAAGACCACATTAGGCTTTGTAAAATGTGTTAATATGTACAACATAAAATATGTGTTTACGTTGATAATCTCTGCTATAACTTTAATTTGTTTAAAAGCAATTTTTATTTTTTTAATTTTATCTTGGGCCATGCCACATGGCTTGTGGGATCTTAGTTCCCGGATCAGGGATTGAACCCGGGGCCATCCATGGCAGTGAAAGCATGGAGTCCTAACCACTGCACCACCAAGGAATTCCCTAAAAGCAATTTTAAATGTAGTGATATCTTACTAGATGTTAATAAAAACTTATAAGGTTATCAAATACATGTTTACAAGGTGGATAAAAATGGTAAAGATTATTTTTCATGAGGCAGCTTAAAATTTTAACTTAAACATGTAACAATATTCAGTTTATAATAGGAAGTATTTTATATTTCTGGTCCACTAGTCCTATAAAATAAGACCCTAGTACATATCTATAGAGTGCAATTTGATAATTCACATATTGGTCATGCTTTATCAGAGAATTGAGTGTTTAAAATATAGAAGTGTCTATATTTGTAAAAATAAAAAAAAAAAAGTCTTTTAAATGAGCACAAATAGAGCTAGTTGTTAATCCTTCAGAGTTTCTTTTAAAAAAAATTAGATTTTATTGCTGAGCCTTTATAAACATAAGAAACATCTAGCCAACAATCTTTTTAATTGGACTTTCCAAACATATACAAAGTCATAAACCCTTTTTCTTTAGAAAAAATAATTTAAGTCTAAATGTTAAATTCTGTAGACTAGAGAAATGGTAAGTTAACCAATATTTATTTGGCATATTAGATGAGCTTGAAATGGACTTTGAGGTCCTTCTTTTAAAAATCATTGTGCAACAGAATGAATTAAGCATCTGAATACATACAGGAGCCATATAGTACATTATAAACTTCATCCCTTAACAGCGAAACCACAGTCTATGGACGAAAAAAAAGTAGTATGGCAAAACAAAACAAAAACTTGCTGCAGTCGTAGAGTCCATCTTGTGTACTTCCTGCTAATTGTTTATGATTTGTTTTCTTCCTTTATTAAAAAATCTATATAAATTTCACATTATTTGATTGTATATACTTATAAAGTCCAAAGACAACAGATTAAAGAAAATAACAGAAGTCTTCTTAATGTCAACTTCTAATCTGACACTTCTTTTAAGAGATTACCACTTATGGGCTTCCCTGGTGGCGCAGTGGTTGAGAGTCCGCCTGCCGATTCAGGTTACATGGGTTCGTGCCTTGGTCCGGGAAGATCCCACATGCCGCAGAGCGGCTGGGCCCGTGAGCCATGGCTGCTGAGTCTGCGCGTCTGGAGCCTGTGCTCCGTAACGGGAGAGGCCATAACAGTGAGAGGCCCGTGTACCGCAAAAGAATAAAAATAAAAATGGCAGCTACTATCTGCTTACCATTTTTCTTGAGCACATACTACTGTCCTTCCCTAATTCATTTTTTCAAATAATAATGCACAATTCCCCCATATTGTAATATCTCTGTATTTGAGTTGACTACTAAACCTTTCAGTCACTCTCAGCCTCATGTCAGTTGTGACACGTTTGTCAACATGGTTGTTACTCATGAAAGTTTGACTAGACAATTGCAGTCACTTAACTGTTAAATCAAAAATCATCTTGGGACCAATTTGGAGAAAGAATGTTAGTCATGGTATAATTTGAAAATCTTTTGTTGATACCTTCTGATAAAATTATTTTATTTCTAGCACCCAAACTAGAAAAATAAGTCACTGGCTGGAAAAATAAATACCCTGAGCCAACAGTTGACCATTCTTTTCAGTAATGTTTGTATCATGATGCTGGTAGAACAGAAGATGGACTTATGAATTTCAAAGGTATTGAGTCAATCTCAGAATGTTTAGAAGTTTTAGACATACCTCCATCAATTCATTTTGCTTATGTTTTATTTTAATGTATGCAAATAATGCTATATGATTAGATATATGTACATACATGTTTAAAATAACTTTCAATAAATACAAAATAAAATGTCTAAGTGATTACTGAGTATCATGTCATAGTGTAATTCCTCTCCTTCCTACTATACATAAAATAATCTTACATCTTTAAATCGATGGCATCTTATATTTGATGAAATGTAATTGGTTCCAAGAATTGTACTAAAAGATTTATAAGTAATACTTTACTATATTTTCATATCTAGTCTGTACTACAGTCTATACTATACTGTACTTCAGATACGTAAAATGAGCCACACATGTTAAGTCCATTTCCACAATCCTACATATAGTAAATAGCAATTTCCTTGGACCCCACATCTGTCTAATTCCAAGACTTGCTCTGAATCATGGTGGCAGTGGATATCAACTTCACTGTGTACAATTATCACCCAGTGAACTTGGTAAATATTTAGTTTTCTGCACTATTTCCCAAGATATTCTGCTTCAATAAGTATAGTATAGACTCTGGAATACACATTGTTAACAAACATCTAAATTGATTTTTTAGCAGGAGGTTTGCATACCTCACTAAAGTTCTTCTCTATTAGATGATGGTGAAACATAAAAAAGGAACACAGTTAGCCTATTTGGGGCACACAATCAACAGTAGACAGCAGGAAGGCAAATTGGAAATTAGTTCTCCAAGTTCCCTTGGCAATTATACAAGATAGACTCCAGAGTCTGCTGGAAAATAGTAAAAGAACAACTTGAATGCATCAGTCGTGAAGATTAGACAAATTCAGGGGCAGATAGCCAATCAAATAACTGCTCCAGTGGATTTAGGTAGAGACTATCAAGTATTTAAACAAGTCACCATGCATCTGAATTGCAAACATATTAAAAATACTAAATCTCAGAATGTTTAAAAATGTTATAAATAACTTATTAATTTGTTTTGCTTATATTTACTTATTTATTTATTTATTTGCAGTACGCGGGCCTCTCACTGTTGTGGCCTCTCCCGTTGCGGAGCACAGGCTCCGGACGCGCAGGCTCAGCGGCCATGGCTCATGGGCCCAGCCGCTCCTCAGCATGCGGGATCCTCCCGGACCGGGGCACGAACCTGCGTCCCCTGCATCGGCAGGCGGACTCTCAACCACTGTGTCACCAGGGAAGCCCTATATCTATTTTAGTGTATGTAAATAATACTATATGATTGTATATATGTGCATATACATATATGTTTAAAAGAGTTCTTTCAATAAGAATTAAAAAAATAACTATGTTCATAAAGATGGAATTGATGACATCTAATTTCCTTCAAAAAGCAATATCCTGTTACTTTGATATGTTAAGTCATCAGTTTAGACAAAAACAATGTTTAAAATAAAATATTTTGTATACTCGCAGATAACACCTGAACACACTTATCTAATTTCACTGCCCCTACTTTGAAAAAAAAATCTCATTAAAATTAGATTTTATTAAATTCAGAAGAATATCAAAGTAATATCCACAGATTTGGGATTCTGATTAATTTCTCCCACGAACAGTATGGACATAACCAAATGGGAGAAAGGAGACACACTACTTGGCTCCTTGGTAATACAAAGGAATATACCACATGAAAGTAAATGGGAGAAAACCTGGAAGAGCTTTACTTAGAAACCTTATCAATTAATAAATGCTAGAATCAGAGACAAGTTATGGGGCATGTGCAATACAAACATTTCCCTCAGTCACTTTTGGGAAGCACACCGGACAAAGGCAGTTGCACTGAATTTGGATTCTGTGGCAGTGCTTGTACAAGCTTATTTTGATGTGGATGGAAACACTAATTCCATGCTACCACACAAAATGCAAAATTAATTGACACAGAAGCCAAGCTAATATTGGCTTCCATTCTATTCCCAACAAGCTTCTGTGTTTCTAAATTAGCAATGTAATGTTATGGCCAAGCTAAGCATTTCTACTTTGTTTTGTTAGGACTGAACTATTTGAACATATCAGAACAGAATAGAAGCAACCAGATAGAAGTTATCTAAGTTTTCTACTGAAAAAGAAGAAAACTCTCTTTAAAACATAATTTTAAAAGCTTCACTAAACATAAGAAAACATACTTAAATAGAAATAAACCTTTGTGTAAACTCTCTAAGATTATCTTATGAAATAGAACTAGAAGGACAAAAGGAATTTTAGAAAATGTGTAAATCTATTCTCAATGATATTCAAGAAGCTGCATCTATACAATTTATCGAAAGTCCCGATTAGGAACCATTTAAATAAGGAAAAATTGAGTGGAATTTTAAAAAGAAGTTAAAACCAAAATGAGAAACAATACAGATTTAAAATTTTAAAACATGATTCAGTGAAATAGCAGACAAACTTAAGACTTTTTCCATAATGAAAAGAAAAGGAAAAACAATGTAAAATAATGATAAGATTTGAGAAGCATTTTGTTTTCATTAATGTAATATGGCTACTGGTAAAGGAGTAAGAAAAATATCTTCTTCAAAGCATTGAAGAAATGACAAGCTACTTAATCTAGTAAAGACTGGAGTTAGAGAGGTATGGAGAAAAATGAATCCATTTTTTTCCTGATGGCATTTGCTAAACCTGGTGAACTGGATCTCAGATTTTCTCATCTTTATGGAACAAGAAGTTTGAAAATAAACCTAGGTAGAGACCTAAGGCAGAGAATCCAATAGTAGATGCAGCCACCCATGAATCTAGAAGCCCAAAGATCTAAACATTCAGTATAGAAGTATGTTTAAAGAAAAATTCAACTGAGTAAATTTTAAAGATCTTATTGGCTTTATTCAGTGATTCATGAATTAAGCAGCACCTGATCTAGCAGATGGAAAGTAATTGAGTAGCTCTACAAAATGAAAGACTTTTATAGGCAGGAGGAAGCAGGAACAAGGTAGTTAATACTGGACAAAAAAGTCGGTTGGTTATTGCAAGGTTACTTTTCTATAGGGGATGGCAGGGATCTATCAAGCAGATTACTAGTGCTGATCAGACGATTCCTGATTGGCTGGTTTAAGATTCCATTTCTGGGAGAGTCCAAAATAATTAAGTCTCAGTTTGGTGACATAGGGCTTAGCCTAAGCAACTCCATTTTGGGTCTGTTTTATTGTTCTTTTTATAAATTTATTTATTTTATTTATATATATATATATATATATATATATTTTGGCTGCATTGGGTCTTTGTTGCTGTGCTTGGGCTTTCTCTAGTTGTGGTGAGCGGGGGCTACTCTTCATTGCAGTGTGCAGGCTTCTCATTGTGGTGGCTTCTCTTGTTGTGGAGCTCTAGGTGCGTGGGCTTCAATAGTTGTGGCACGTGGGCTCAGTACTTGTGGCTCACGGGCTTAGTTGCTCCGCAGCATGTGGGATCTTCCTGGACCAGGGTTCGAACCCATGTCTCCTACATTGGCAGGCATATTCTTAACCACTGCGCCACCAGGGAAGCCCTGTTTTATTGTTTTTAAAAGATTCTGGAAGAAGAAAATTCATCCCAGATGTTAGGGTAGAGATACAGGAAGGAGTGGGAGTGAGCACTTGCTATTCTAGGAATGATGGATGGGACAGTCATATGCAATAATCTTCAAAAATATTTAAAAACCGTCTTCTTGAGACCATCCAAAAGCTGCTTAAGCAATATGAATTTTTTTAGCCACTATTTAGGAGAAACTGGAAGTCAAAAGAGGTAAAAATGACATTGGGTGCTGCTTTTCCAGCATGTTGATTGGTGATATTAAAAGCTGTAACCGAGAAGTAGTTGAAAACTTGAGCAGAACTTTCCATAGTCTCATGCGGTTAAGGGCGGGTGGCAGGGGGTTGTGGAAATCAGGACTTGCCAACAAGGAAAAGTTCTTGTAAATAACTGAGGTTTGGGAACCTAAAGGGCTACAAAATAACGATTAAAGTTGAACTGAAAATAAACCAGAGAATAAAGACCAGCTGTTATAATTTAAAGCGCTGATTATATTAATTAGGTTTGTCATCTGCCTGCCAGAGAAAAAGTAAATCCTCTCTGGAGAAAGATAACATTATCCAGAAGCTCAAATGATCTCTAAAACATTTCACATGTAATGTTTAACTTATAAACAAAAGTTGCCAAGTATATAACAGGACAAAATTTGAGTAAAGCCAACAACAAACAGAAAATAAAAGGACCACAGGAGAAGCATAAAGGAGATTATCGTACAAAACACAAGATTATGTTTAATATAGTCAGAATATGAAAACACAGATGGAGAATTTTGGTACAGAAATGGAAATATATACATAAAAATCATATAAATGCATTATAAATGCATCAAACAATATCACTGCCAATGGGGGAAAAGGGTGCTAACCTTAGTAACTTTGTAAATTAGTTTAGTCTGTAAGACTAAAGGCAAAGAAACTTTGCATAGCACTATACTCTCTTTGATAAATTTGTGTCCAGGGGATATGGGTTAACAAGGTTAAAACCAATAATATTTATACTGGAATTGAACAATTAAGTAAATGGATGGTGGATAGTGAGCCAGGTTTCTCAGTGTTGAAGTAAGCAGTTACAGATAAACAAAGGAATGTTCTATGTGGTAATGGATAAGGTTTGGTGACATCAGTATGAACTCATGACTTAACATAGATACAGATGGTTACATATAGAAATAGTTATAAGCATGTATAAATACATGGGTTAGTATCCATGCATATATTTCCTTGTTCTGTCAGCTGAGTGGGCCCAGAAGCAACAAGCACATCTACTGCCCAGCTCGTGGTTTCTAATGCCATTCTCCAATAAAAGGAACCAGCACCTCCTGGAAAAAAAGGCTGATTCTAGGACTGGGGCAGGAAATATACAAGATGAGCCTGGTGTATCGTATAGTGCCAGAAAATACAGATATGCCTCCTCTCCCCCAAAGTAGTACATACACACTGATGGGGGTATGTCAAAGGAATACAGGAGCTAACTGAAAGATTTCCCAATTGCCAAAGCTGGAACACTTTGAACAACAAAATAAATAAAGCAGAGTTGAATTATATGCCACAGTATAAATAAATATCTAGGTCTTATGTTGATACAAATGATTGAATTAAATAAATGAGGACAAATAGGCAAATTTTCTATGCAAAAAACTCTAAATAATTTTTGTCAATACTCTGCTCTCAAGGAGGTGAAGTGTCACTTCCCACTCGTTATGTGTGGTCTGTACATAGTGACTCCCTTCCAAAGACAGCACTGTGAAAAAGTGGAGGGAAGTAACTTTACAATAGAAACACCTGCCAAACGATCTCAAGGTTAACATCAGTTTTAAGCCATGTTGATAATGTATCCTTGATATGATGTAATGAGAATGGCACTTTTCCTTTCTGGACTTTCTCCCCAAAATGCACAACCAGAGTCTAATCATGTAAAAAGTAACTAACAAATCTTGAGGGACACTCTGCAGAATAAGTGACCAGTACTCCCCAAAATGCAAAGGTCATCAAAAACAAGAAAATTCAGAGAAATTGTCACAACCAAGAGGACTCTAAATGTAATACAATATCCTGTTATAGAAAGAAAATAGGTAAAAATTAAGGGAATTCAAATTGAGTATGAATTTAGTCAATAATAATATATCGATATTGTTTCATTGATTATTTCACACTTACCATTCTATAATATAGAGTAATAACAATGGAGGAGACTGTGTATAGGATATGTGGGCATTCTCTGTAGTATCTTCACAATTTTTCTGTAGATTTAAAACTGTTTCAGGGCTTCCCTGGCGGCGCAGTGGTTGAGAGTCCGCCTGCCGATGCAGGGGACACGGATTCGTGCCCCGGTCCGGGAAGATCCCACATGCCGCGGAGCGGCTGGGCCCGTGAGCCATGGCCGCTGAGCCTGCGCGTCCAGAGCCTGTGCTCCGCAACGGGAGAGGCCACAACAGTGAGAGGCCCGAGTACCGCAAAAAAAAAAAAAAAAAAAAACTTTCAAAAATTTTTAATAGTATACTACAAATTAGAATGGGCACAATACCATTTATATTAGGACCCAAACAGAATGAAATACTTAGGTATAAATCTAACAAAATATATACAAGATCTATATATAAGAAAATTACCAAACTGATGAAAGAAATCAAACCATGTAATTTATAATATTAATAAATGAGAAAAATCATATGATCCTATATGAATGCAAAAAAAATCTAACAATTGAAAATTTCTCCATCAGCTAAAACAATAGCAATCTAAGTTATTAAAGTGTATATACAAAAAAATAAAGCAGCAAAAACAAGCTTAATTGTTAGATGTTGAAAGCCTTCCTCCTAAAATTGAGAATTAGATAGCAATGTCCACTTTCATCATAATTCAACATTGTACTGGAAGTCATGAAAAATAAAACAAACAAGAGAGAAAACATATAAAGATGACTCATAGATGATATGACTGTGTAGATAGTCTACAAAAATCTATAGGTAATCTAATTAATTATAAGTGTATTCAGCAGTGATGTTGTATGCAAGGCCAACCGGAAAGTAAGGCTTTTTCATGATTACCCTAACCACAAAAATCGTGACATAGCTTCAAATAGCAATATTGCAAAAATGAGGAATAAACTTGCTTTTACTAGCGAGTCAGTAGGTTAGGGGAAATGTTAAAAGGTTTCATTTATTTTGGGACCAGAACTATACAGATTAACCCTGTTTGTTGTTTTGTTTTTTAATCTTGAGGGAAAAGTGTTTGTTTCTCTTTTGACTGTGAGATCTATTTACTCATAAAGTCAGAACTAAAAGTATCAGTTTCAACTCCATAAGGGAAAAGTGTTTGTATAACAAAATATAAGTAATTTCCTCAAATAAATAAAAGAAGTAACAAACCATTAGAAAAATGGGCAAAAGAAAAGAAGTCAACTCTCAGAAGAGAAAATCCAAACTGGTAAATTAACATTTGAAATATGATCAACCTCCTTACCAATCAGAGATGCTCAAGTGAAAACTAAAGTAACATACTTTAAGATTGACAAAATTGAAAGACGAGATATCAAATGTGTGACAACGTAAAGCAATGAGTCCTCTAATATGCTGCCTGAGGAGAGAAATTTGACTATATCTGTAAAGATGGAATTTTAAAACAGTTACTCAGAAATCTCTCTCCTAGATATATATCCTATCAAAAAAATCTCACATAGTTGCCTAAGAAGATATGTGTAAGCCTTTATAACACCATTGTTTGAGGTTAAAAATAAAATTCTTGAACTAAATTTCCGCAGCAGGAAAATGAATATTAATATATATTCATAAAATGAAAGTACACAGAAATTTTATATAAAAATACTAAAACAATAGACAGATGGTTGGATGGATGGATAGATAGAAATATAGTGAGATAGATAGATGATGGAGTACAAAACATTGAATAAAATGTAGCAGAAGAATATACAGGCTATACCATTCATAAAAATTAATTGTGCAACAATATATATATTGTACTTTATAGGGGTATAATATGCTGGCTTTAAAATATGTCCACAAATTCTCTGACACTCTTTGAAAGTTGGAGCCTAATTTTCCTCCCCTTCAATGTGAGCAGATTTACTGATTCAAGCAAACAGACTGTAGCAGAAGTGACAGTTTATGATTTCCAGGGCTAGAGCAAGAGGCCATCTTGGCTTCTGCCGTGACCTTGGATCATGTAATCTGGGGAAAGCTGGCCACCGTATCATGAGGGCAATCAAGCTGTCCTGTGGAGAAGCCAACATGGAAAGTCTTGAAAGGATTTGAAACCTCCCATCAACTACCACCATCAACTTGCCAGGCATATAAGTGAAAGAAAATATGTGAATGGAATGCAATACATTAACAATTATAATTCAACACTTATATAATTTAAAAAATTGGCAAGCTAGAAATAAAATGGAACTTTACTAGATAAGATATGAATATTGGGATGCAGAATTCAAAATTGCAATTATTTTCAAACATTTTAATTATAATGAAAAAACAAGAAAATTAATTTCCCATTTTTAGACATCTAAAATAAACAAGTGGCCAAATTAAAAATTAACACAAAATTTTCTACCTATGTGCCATTTTTATCAAATGGAAAATGAAAGAAGTATTTAAAAAGTGTAGCACACACACAAGAACCACTTTAGAACTCACAAATAACCAAAAAAATGGTCATGTCTAAATGAAAAAGAAAAACTATAGAGCTTTCCTGAAAGTCGTAAAAGAAGACCTCAATGAACTGAAAGAGAACACATTCCTGTAAGGGAGAATTCACTATTGTAAAAATGTCATTTCTCCTTCAATTACTCTATAAATCCCTACAGGACTTTTATGAAACTTGTCAAACCATCTAAAATGTATCTGGAAGTGAAAATGTGCAACAGTAGCTTAGTACATTTTGAAGAAGAGGACAGCAAGCAGTAACTTCTCCTGTCAGATACCAAAACATACATATAGTATTTAACACAAGTTGACATTATCAAAGGCATATGTGAACTTTATCTTTGTGCACCCTGCACATGCATAATGTTTTAAAGCAGAGGTTGCCAACCTTTTTGGCAGCAGGGACCAGTTTGTTGGAAGACAAATTTTCCACGGACGGGGGTGGGGTGCCGATGGTTCAGGCGGTAATGCGAGCGATGGGGAGCAATGGGGAGCAGCAGATGAAGCTTCGCTTTCTTTGGGGGGGTTGGGGACCCCTGTTTTAAAGCATTAGTTTTCACACTTATGCCTTAAAGACTCAGTTGCCTTACCAACAAATCCAAGTAGATACTTTGACCAGCGTCTAAATTTAAAAGCCGTTGTCTAATATCACCCAAAGCACAGGCATTATTTTCTTATACTGCTTATCTGCTCCACTCCCTCATTCATTAATTCTTTTCCATCCCAAAGTTCTCCATTAAGAACCAGTTATCTTAATTTTGCAGAGTTCTCTAGTTGCTTGCTATTAGAATCCTAAGAGAGATTCTTCACCTGCACGTGTGAGAGGACAAAAGTGCAGTAAAATCCTGACAAAAGTAGACTCATTTTATAAAGCTCTAATCTTATCGACTTCAAGTAGTTTTGCATCTCTATCAAAATTCTGCTAGAGCTGGCTAGCAATGGCCTCCCTTTAAACAAAATGCTGTTAAGAATACAGTTCTGCTGTATAGCACGGGGAACTCTACTCAATACTTTGTAATGGCCTATATGGGAAAAGACTCAAAAAAATAAGAGTAGATATATGTATAACTAATTCACTTGTACACCTGAAATTAACACAACATTGTAAATCAGCTATACTCCAATAAAAATTTTAAAAAATATATAGTTCTCCAGTTCAGTATGTCTTAATTTTACCCACAGCTTCTATAATCAATGATGGCTGTAACCGCATAAAATTTAAAGGTTCTATATAACCAAAAGCACCATAAATGAAGGTTATAAATGACACAAATAGAATAAATATTTACAATATATAACAGAGGATCAACATCCTTAATATGTAAGAAATTTCCATAAACTAATCAGGAAAATATAAGCTACCAATGGAAAATGTTTCAATTAGAAAAAATATATATACAAAAGAAAAACACAAATTGCAAATATTAAAAAAAAATCCTTAAAATCTATCCTTAATATTAAAAAGAGCATGGGTAATAATTTTTTAATGAGATTCAATTTTTAACTGATCATATTAAAGAAAAAAGTAAATGGTCATGAACAATGCTGATAAGAGTACGAAATCTGGTATTTTCATACACTATTAAAAGAGTACAATTTGATGCATATATTTGCAAGTCCATTTGACAGAAACTATCAAGATTTAATATACTTATAACTTCTAAATTAGCACTTCTTAGGATTCCAAAGCAAATCTATGTGTGCAATGATGTTCACTGGTGTATGGTTTGCAATAGCAAAATACTAGAAACTATCCGAAACTCCATTAATGAAGGAATTTCTGAATAAACCATGGTACTTCAGTACCACATGTTACTACATGGTAATTAGAAGTAAAATGTATACACAGATATGGACATACTATAAAGTTATATTCTCAAATGAGTCCATTAGGAATAAACACTGAAGACATGCATGGACCTTGCATGGAAACAACAGTCATGGTGGTTAACAGAACCAGCTCTGGAGCCAGATTGTCTAGGTTTAAATCGACATATCCTATTTAGTTTAAGTGTGGTCCTGGGTGAGTCACTTTAACTTTCCGTGCCTAAAGTTTTAATCTGTATGCCCTAAGGGAAAATACTGAGCCCTAAATGGTGGCATTTCCCTTATGGTTCATTTTAGAATGCAAAATGAGCACTGAAGGACTTTAGTTCTGAGCTGTGAACACTGGACAAAATTCACGGAACAAAAGAAAAGTTCTGCTAGATAAAAAGAAAAAAAAATCAGTCTTGAAACTCATTACAAACTGTATTAAACCGTTATAAGTGGTTATCTCTTTTTTTTTTTCTTTGCGGTATGTGGGCCTCTCACTGTTGTGGCCTCTCCCGTTGCGGAGCACAGGCTCCGGACGCGCAGGCTCAGCAGCCATGGCTCACGGGCCCAGCCGCTCCGCAGCATGTGGGATCTTCCCGGACCGGGGCCCGAACCCGTGTCCCCTGCATCGGCAGGCGGACTCTCAACCACTGTGCCACCAGGGAAGCCCTGCCATTTTCTATTGAGTGCTTTATTGTGGTCCCTCTCTCACACCATGTGCTTGACACCTACTTCCATCTTTCAGATCTTGACCTTGTAGAAGTGTCTGAGTCTCCATTACTCTACAAGATCCCCCTGTAACATAGTTCCTACTTGCCTAGAGCTCATCAAATACCCGTTAACTGAGGTTGTGTATCTAAAGTCCTTTGCACACAGCAGTTGTTCAGTAAATGTCAGGTTCTATCCTTTGCCCCTATGCTGCTGAGACTCTCCCTGAATGCCTTGTCTCCAGGTCACAACCATCCCTAACCTGGTCTGCCCCAGCTTCCTTAACCTACTTTTAATGCCTATAGAGGTTTCTGAACTCCACCTAGAGATTCATTCTACTTCTATAATTATTGTGTAAACCATGGAATACTATATGAGAATATTAATGATGCATCTCTTTTTTTTTTTAACAGACATTTTGCCTTTACTGCTGCAAGATACTGGAAATCTGTTCAAGGTTTTGACCTTTTATGAATCTGCATTTTTCACTCCACAGTTAGCCAGAGGACTTAATATAAGGTGAAGATTATGTACAAAGGTTATTTTCCCCTTCTGCTTCATGAGCAGTAATATATAGTTAGTTATAATTTTACCAAAACTGGGAGATAAGTATTTGTTGATCCCTATGTCACTTCTACTCTTAATTCTACAGAGCACAATCAGTTACTTAAATTGACTTTCAAAGCCCTTGGTAATCTGGCTCCATATTTCTTCTTCAACCCTCTCTCCTTATGCTTTCTTCTAAAAACCTCTGCTCAAGTCAGGTTGATCTCATCACGGTCTTCTGAACACACCATGAGCATTCCCACCTTTACTCTTCAAACATCCCTGCAGCTAAAACAAATTTCATTTTCTCCTTTTTTTCTCAAGAGTTGCATCTTCTCTTGCTATTCTAGAACACACTCATATTTCTCTTCTTTCATTCATTCAATAAATATTCCTTGAATATATATTATTACCAGGCAAGTAAATAAGAAAAACAAAAGCCTCTGTCATCTTGGAACAATAAATGGTGTAGGAAATAATCAAATAATAAACGTAACTGTAAAATATATTTTTAAATATTATGATTATGCTAAGGGAAATTTGAATAATTGGAATAAATTAACAGACTTTATCAATAACTGTCAATTCCAATCTATAGCATGTTCAAATATTGTGCATTGGATTGTTATTTTACTCGTATGTATATAGCTTGCCTCCATAATTAGAGCACAGAATCAAAGAATTAATTCATATCTGCAGTAGAATTATCAGTGCATTAAGAAATAAGAAAGCAATTCAAACTTTGCTCATTCCCTCATAAGATGGCTTGCAATCACCTGGTATGTAAATACATTAAAGCCTCACAATAAAACAACTATCTGTTACCTATGCTGACTCTTGTGTTTCCCCTACCCTGTGCAGGGGAAGTGGGCATTCTTATGTTCTCCTTGAGGATAAGTTAAGAGTAGACATGAATTGGAGGGGAAGATGATGCTTGTCTCTTGCCAGAGAATCGGCCAGCAACTCAGACTCAGGGAATAAAGGGGCAGAGAGTAGATTCCTATGTCCCCAGTGTTTTCCAGGGCCACTAATTGGACAAAGCTTAATACTGCAACCACACAATAAGTAATAAGATTGTATACCACAATCTTAATACTGTAGCCACAGAACCTGCTCAGAATATTTAAGCTGGAGCAAACAAATTCTATCAGGTAGTGACAATCTACTGCCCAGACTTAATGAACGATGAATATAAGGACCCTCACATCTATGTTGATAAGCACTAATAAGTTATTACAGAATTGCACTGAATATTTAAAGTGTAGATTGTTTCACCTATTATTGTTAAAACCAAAGATGTTGATAACATTTTCTATAGATTTAATAAGTATCTAATGTCCTTGCTATTTGCTTAGTATTAACTGACAATTCTATAGATACCAAACTTTTAGCATAATATTTGTATAATTTTATAAAACATCAAAACTTTTCTCTCATGCTTATAGAAATAAAAATTTGGCAGTGAATTCAGCACATGAGATATATATTTTTTAACATCTTTATTGGCATATAATTGCTTTACAATGGTGTGTTAGTTTCTGCTTTATAACAAAGTGAATCAGTTATACATATACATATGTTCCCATATCTCTTCCCTCTTGTGTCTCCCTCCCTCCCACCCTCCCTATCCCACCCCTCTAGGTGGTCACAAAGCACCGAGAGCTGATCTCCCTGTGCCATGTTGCTGCTTCCCACTAGCTAGCTATTTTACATTTGGTAATGTATATATGTCCATGCCACTCTCTCACTTGGTCACAGTTTAACCTCCCCCCTCCCCATATCCTCAAGTCCATTCTCTAGTAGGTCTGTGTCTTTATTCCTGTCTTACCCCTGGGTTCTTCATGACATTTTTTTTTTCTTAGATTCCATATATATGTGTTAGCATACAGCATTTGTCTTTCTCTTTCTGACTTACTTCACTCTGTATGACAGACTCTAGGTCCATCCACCTCACTGCATGAGCTGCCTGTAAATTTTAGAGATTAATCCTTTGTCAGTTGATTCATTTGCAAATATTTTCTCCCATTCTGAGGGCTGTCTTTTGGTCTTGTTTATGGTTTCCTTTGCTGTGCAAAAGCTTTGAAGTTTCATTAGGTCCCATTTGTTTATTTTTGTTTTTATCTCCATTACTCTAGGAGATGGGTCAAGAAGGATCTTGCTGTGATTTATGTCATAGAGTGTTCTGCCTATGTTTTCCTCTAAGAGTTTGATAGTTTCTGGCCTTACATTTAGGTCTTTAATCCATTTTGAGCTTATTTTTGTGTATGGTGTTAGGGAGTGATCTAATCTCATACTTTTACATGTACCTGTCCAGTTTTCCCAGCACCACTTATTGAAGAGGCTGTCCTTTCTCCACTGTACGTTCCTGCCACCTTTATCAAAGATAAGGTGACCATATGTGCATGGGTTTATCTCTGGGCTTTCTATCCTATTCCATTGATCTATCTTTCTGTTTTTGTGCCAGTACCATACTGTCTTGATTACTGTAGCTTTGTAGTATAGTCTGAAGTCAGGCAGCCTGATTCCTCCAGCTCCATTTTTTGTTCTCAAGATTGCTTTGGCTATTCGGGGTCTTTTGTGTTTCCATACAAATTGTGAAATTTTTTGTTCTAGTTCTGTGAAAAATGCCAGTGGTAGTTTGATAGGGATTGCATTGAATCTATAGATTGCTTTGGGTAGTAGAGTCATTTTCACAATGTTGATTCTTCCAATCCAAGAACATGGTATATCTCTCCATCTGTTTGTATCATCTTTAATTTCTTTCATCAGTGTCTTATAATTTTCTGCATACAGGTCTTTTGTCTCCTTAGGTAGGTTTATTCCTAGATATTTTATTCTTTTTGTTGCAATGGTAAATGGGAGTGTTTTCTTGATTTCACTTTCAGATTTTTCATCATTAGTGTATAGGAATGCCAGAGATTTCTGTGCATTAATTTTGTATCCTGCTACTTTACCAAATTCATTGATTAGCTCTAGTAGTTTTCTGGTAGCATCTTTAGGATTCTCTATGTATAGTATCATGTCATCTGCAAACAGTGACAGCTTTACTTCTTCTTTTCCGATTTGGATTCCTTTTATTTCCTTTTCTTCTCTGATTGCTGTGGCTAAAACTTCCAAAACTATGTTGAATAAGAGTGGTGAGAGTGGGGAACCTTGTCTTGTTCCTGATCTTAGTGGAAATGGTTTCAGTTTTTCACCATTGAGAATGATGTTGGCTGTGGGTTTGTCATATATGGCCTTTATTATGTTGAGGAAAGTTCCCTCTATGCCTACTTTCTGCAGGGTTTTTATCATAAATGGGCAGCACATGTGATATTAAAATTTACCTTTCACTCTTGCCTTTTAAATGACATCTGTAAATAATTTAAATATCTGTAGGAATATTTCTACTTCTTTTCTGTTTGTCTACTGGTGTCTGCAGAGTTCCCATCTGAATTTGGAAATCTATAGTAGATAGTATTATGGCTCCACAGGACATTACATTCGGCTCCTTGGAACTGGAGGTAAATCATCTCTACAAAAGTTTCCTTCTTATAGTTGAAGAGCCCATACTGGTTTGTCTATAAACATTTAAAAATCTCAATTATTTTCCCACTCTTTGAGCCCTAATCAGATGTTACTTTTGACAAATTATTTTTCCCCTCTTATTCATGAGGTCACCACTCCTTCCTTTTTATTTTTCAAGAGGCATTATACATTCAGCTTCAACAGATGTATTGCTTTAAAAATGCCTTATCATGAGTTATATTCATCTGTTAAAACAGATGTATGGACAAAATAACTAAAAGAAAAGTTTATACCAAAACTCATATAATGGGTGTTGAATGGTTCCAATCACCTGGAAAAATAGATGTTACATTTAATAATCATTGAGAGTTGCTAATCAAACATCCTCTGTTTCTTCTTTCCCCTGTTCTTTTATTTTCTGCTATTTGCATCAACTTGGGCTCAGGGATTTTGGCCCTGGATTCCAGCCCATTTTTCCCATTGGAAGTTTTTCAGAAATCCTGTGGGTAAGAGAGCATGTGGTTTATGATATTTATAAGTGTCTGAGCTCCCTAATATGCCTAGTTACTGTGGAGACTAAAAGCAAATAGGAACATGCACTGAAAACAACTGACAAAGGCTGAACCGAAAAGACGGCTTAAGAATGGAAAGTGCATGGCATTATTCTGCAGTCCTTTCCAACTGAAGTTTAGAATAGGTCATGTTCAGTGTCCTTTCTTTGCAGAGGCCAACTTAAAAAATGACATTATTTATCAATACTGAAAACAGACATCAGATAACCCTTACAGCTTAGCGTAATGCACAATGAAAGCTTTCTGACGTTTGAATTGATTCATTCTGTATGAGAGATTATATATGCTTCTACTGCTGTTTGCTCATTGCTATTGTAAAATGTTACTTTTTTCTCTGGATAAATATTACATATATCTACCTCAGTTTACTCATTATTATAACAAAACAGGACCTCATACATTTAAACCACATTATTTGTAAGTTAAATCCACTTTTCATAGACAAGTTTTCCTTATCTGAAAAATGAAGGTGAAAAATGATGCTACTCTGTTTGCTACCCCACTTCCTTCTGTATCTTTGCCTTCCTGGCTTTACCACTTCCCTTTTAATTTTTATTATTTAAAAGAGATGCTGTTTTTTACTCTAATACTTGATGTCTAAGGACACTCCCGGCTTTAACAATACCAGTCTATTCTGTTTGGTATCTATAGAATTGTCAGTTAATACTAAGCAAATAGCAAGGGTGCTACTATTTGATGCAAATGAATAAAATAAGGAACACTGTATTTCACTTAAAAATAATTTTCCAACATTTAAACACTATCTTATACATAAAAATACATCTCTGATACAAACATATTATAATTCTTCACACATATGCTTTTTATCCTAATTACAAACTCATCTTTATTTAGAAATGTTGAAAAAGGATTTTGGTTGGAGAAGAGAGGATGGTGCCGGAGACAAGTACTAAAATAATAGAATTGGAAAGACCTACATATGGGCTTTTTTAGGACTTAATTTCTCCGTCTGTAAAATTTTTTCTTTGGGGATATTTTTTGGAGGAGCTGTGATACTGTGGAAAGAAGATGAAACAGAGATTCAGAAGACTTGGATGCTGCTCCTGGCTCCACCATTTATTAACTGGATATACTTTCAGTTAATAAGCACCCTGACAAGGTCCTTGTAAGGATCAAATATATATGAAAGTACTTTATAAATTACAAAGTTCTATCTGAGTCTAATCTATTAATATTTATTGCTGTATCCCTAATTTACTAAGTGGGCTTATTTATAGGAGATTCACAATGCACTGTTTTTGATGGATGCTTCTTGGAAGAAGAGAAACAATGCAAGAATATGTAAAGACAAAATTGATAACTTTCCTGTAAACCCCTTTCTTAATTCTCAGACACAAGTGATATTAAAAGCACAGTATATAATGTTCCATAACTTTGTTCATGTTCATGTAAGTTGTATATTAATACAGTTAACTTTAGTTTTACATTTGATAATTATTCTTGTTCTTCCTCATTATTCTTCACTTATACATATTCTTGTGGCTTTTTCATTCACTTTTTTACTTAAAAGTATGTCATGTTTGTGTACTTTGTGATCTCTGCACATGAAAGGTAGAAGATCTAACATATTTTTAAAAATCACTTTATAATTTTATATGGTGAATGTACTGTTATTCAACTATTCCTTTATTGATGTCCATTCATGTTGTTTCCAAGTTTTTGCCACTAGAAATTATTCTAAATAAGCTTCCTTCTATAGCAAGACCTTAATTTCTATTGGATAGATTCATACAGGTGGGTCAAAAATGTATATTTTTAACTACAAAAGATAATATCTGATCTCTTGCTGAATTTATATTCACACCAGTTATGAATGAAGAGGGCCAATTTTTAAAGTTTGGTTAACCTTACAGATTTTTAAAAAGTCATCATGAATACATCCATTTTATTTGACTGTTAATTATGCTGTGCTTATTTTCATATGCTGGTCTACTATTTAGAATTATGCCTGTTTTTATTTTTAGCCAATTAGGGGGAGAATCTATTTTTTAATCTTTTATTTGTCCATTTGCATAAATTAAAACTGGTAATATCAACAACCTTTTGTTCAATATTATTATATCTCTGAAGGCTCTTACAAGACTTAATAATTAGATAGTCTCTAATATAATACACAAAAGCTTAACTTCACCCAATGAAATTCTCTAGATCAATGCTGCCCAATAGGACTTTCTGCTATGATGGAAATGTTCTGTATCTATGCTGTCCAATATGGGATCCATGAGCCACATGGGACTGTTGAGCACTTGAAATGGAGGAATATGGCTAAGGAATTACAAACCTAATTTTATTTCATTTCAATTCACTTAAGTTTAAATTTAAATAGCCACATGTGGCTAGTGGCTCCTTTAATGGAGAGGGAAAGTCCAAAGTTCTTTCATGTGCTTAGAATTGATTCTCTGGGCAGGGGAGGGGGAGAGTGTGGTTTTTTAACTTAAGAGTTAAAATATACTGAAATGGTTATTTTTGCATAAATAACCATTCGTATGTGTTACTGAAGAACTGGTTAGAATGACTCACACTCAGTCAAGTTGATCCATTTTGACATGTCAAGTCAATCAACTCTCTTGCAATCAGACTTAGCATTTAGATGCTCAACATTCAGAAATAGTAAATGATTCTACTCAAGTGAAATTTAATTGGTCAACTATGAGGAAACGGCTCCATAATATTGAATGTCATGCTATTCTATTTTGCCAATATTCTGTTAATATATTAATACTTTTACAAGGTATGCATTCTTAATTCAATAGTATATATTTTTATGTAATGTCTTGTAACATCCTTTTCTATTTTTTAGGAGAAAACGTTTTCTTTTACCTAGGTTCTGCCTCATGTGACTTTAGTCAACACTGGAATTTTTTTAAATGGTAAATTTAATAAAAGTAAAGTATTCTACTATTCTCCCTGTATTTTGAATTTCCTATAATTAGCACCTGAAATGATTTTTCTCTCTTTCTCTGATTTGATATCAGATTGAGTCTCATCTAGTCATGAGATTTCAAAGCAAATACTTTGAAGGAGGCTTTTTTTTTTTTTCTGCTATTTTTTCTTTGCAGAAAGAAAAGTCAAGAAAAGTTCTAGCTTCTAGCTGTTACTGGCACAAATCTGGGCTTATTAGAGCTATCCCAATTTGTAAACCTTACCAGTTTCATATGCAAATATTGATGGCTTGAGTAGCAGAAAATGTAATCCTATTATATTATATAATATAATTATATTCTCAACTTTATATTGTATTCTCAACTTTATCTGAGTTTTTAGAAATGCTGATTAGCCTTGGTAATCACCTGGCTTCTTTCTCAGATACTATTAGTATTTGTGGTGGTTTCACATCCTTTCATGTGAGAAAATATGATTTTGGCTACAGCTGCTTCCAAGGTTCTCTTCTGTCAGAGAAATATCTGCATATCTGCAAATATCAGCATAGTCTCTTTTACTTCTCAGTTTGAGTTTTAGTAATAAAATATCTAGATAGATATTTTGTTACACATCCATTAAATTAAAAATTATCTATTTCACAAAATCACTTAAAAAATACTCTGTAATCTCAAGCAGTGGAAAAGGCTTTTCAGTTCAAATCTACCTGAATTTGAGTCTCAGTGATATCAAAAACCTACAACATAACAATAGACAGTACAACAAAAAATGTGAGCCTTGTTAAGCAGGAAGTTTAAATAAAACTAAAGTGTATCTGATAGTTTACAAGCATAAAATAAAAAGGACTGCTTTTGTTATTTCAACATGAGTAACTTAGAATGTCTTAAGACTACTATAAATTCTGATTAAACATTGATTAAGAAAGCTTAGATATTCTAAATCAGAAGGATAATGAAAAGAATGTAACTGTTAAAGTTTCAAATATAACCTTTTTGCTGATAATGTATTGTGCAAGATTAATGATGAGTACAAATACATTGACACTTCTCCTATCAAGGATCTGGGGTTACCTCGCTACTTTCTTAAATAGAGCATGGTAGTAGTGACACCATGACAGCTCTGGCTTAGCCTTTAGCAGGACAGACAGATTCCCCCTACATCTCTTGGAGCCCTAGGGTGCCATGTAAGAAGTCCGATGACCCTGTTGAAGAGCCCACTTGGAGAGGCTTTGAGGTTTACATGGAGAAAGAAAGTGACCCAGTTGAGACCAACCTTCTCACTATCTGTGCCAAAACAAAAATGTAGTTAAAGTTATCTTGGACCCTCTAGATATACCCATCCACCAGTAGAATACTGTAGAATGGCCCCAGTGAATGTCATGCAGAGCAGAAAAATCACTAATCTGAGCCCTGCTCAAATTCCTGATCTGTAAAATCATGAAATATACTAACATGTTTTTGTTTTAGACCACGAAATTATAGGGTAGCTAGTTACACTATAATAGATAACAACAATAACAACAACAACAAAAAAGTAGAAGTGAAGGAAAAGAATTTCTTGCCATTTGCAATTACATAGACAACTGATTAGTTTTACATGTATGAAGTGTTAAAATAGTAACTCTACACTAATGTATCCAAACTTGTTTGAGCAGATTAACTGACAGAGAGTTTTATTAATATGTGTGAATAATCTTTGCAATAATTATTGGTCTTTACTATTTTACTTTACAGAAGTGACCTGTTGTAAAAATCAAGAAAGGACACAGGAAAATTGGATATTTATAGAGGCAGTTTACTGTATTTGCAGAGAAGAATTAGGTACCTATCAAAAGATCTGAGATAAAAGATCTACTCTGTCACTCATTAGCTTGGAAACTTTGATCAAGTCACTATCTTCGTGGGTTTTAAATTCTTCATCTATAACATTAACTCATTAGATTGCCTATCCAGAGGTTAATTCCATCTCCTTGAAAAACCTCTAAGCCCCTGCTATATCATTGTCCTATATTCTTTCATGAGATGGTCAGTCAGGTGTGGCCACAAGAAAACGAGGTTTCTTATATCCCAGGTCTGAAGGGACAGGGTCGTGAAGGGACCTCATGAAGGGAGCACCAAGGGAGCTGGCTCAGCCAAGTGGGTGGGGAGCTGAGAGAGAGAGTGAGGACCCGTGGGCAAGTGAGGGTCAGGGTGGAGTACTCAGCAAAAGGTGCCAGAGAATTTCATTGTTGTGTTTGAATGTCACTAGGTCATGGTCAGGGGAGGGCAAGAAGGGGAACCTGTAGCAGGGGTCAGCCTTATCATACTAGTGTACCTGGTCACCTGGGAGGGGTGCTTATAGCCTATTAGGGTGACGTTGAGGCGGCAGGAAAATAAGTTTTAAAATTTACAATCCAGTCATTATGTTGTGCTATGGTCTGGATTGTCTGGGTGTCCCTGAAATCCATATGTTGAAATCCTAATGCCCAATGTGATGGTATTAAGAGGTAGGGGCTTTGGCAGGTACATAGGTTATGAGGGTGGAGCCTCTTGTGCTCTTATAAAAGAGACCCCACAAAGCTCCCTTCTGCCATATGAGGATTCAAGAAGTCAACCCAACCATGCTGGCACCTGATCTCAGCCTTCTAGCCTCCAGCTTCAAGTAAATTGGTTACATTGTGTTATTTCACTGTAGCATTTTCTGTCTCCTTGCTTTCATTTAAGATGACACTTTGATCAAAGGTGACAAAACATGAAATTATGGCCAGCTGTAAAAATGTCACATGCTATTTCAAAGTCCTCCTGCAGTTGGAAAATTTCCTGATTATCTGGACCCACCAAGGGAATTAAAATTTAGTGCGCTTGACATTACAGCATGTTTTAACAAGAGCACAATTATATTCCTACCCTCTTCCAATATAGAGTTGCCTAGTCAGAACTGTCAGAGAAGCCCATGGGGGATAGGAACTGTCACCAAGCATCAGCTCACACAGGAGAGTAAAATGAAGTCAATGGTTTCTTCCTTTATAAAAATCAGTAATTATATTTTATTTGAAAATATGTGCTCCTACACCTGGAGCAAGCCCTGAGAATGTAAGAAAATCAGTCTATTTTCAAGCTTTATGGCAAAATCCTTTACATAATAAGAACTGTTAGCTGTTTTCTCCTCTGTAAAAAGAAAAAAAAAATTTCTAGGGCATATGTAGCAACTGTCACAATCGTGAAAAATAAGACATTTTGAAAATATGTCTGCAAAATTACCAGCTTTATTTTTATGGAGAGAGAAAAAATGTACTTTGTGGGCTTTAATTTTATTGAAAAATATTGATTGAACACCTACTTCATACCCGGCTATTTGCTAGGCTCTAGGGTACAAGAAATGCATAAATACACTTTCTGCCTTTGTCAAACTCACAGGCTAGCAGAGGAGACATAAATGCAAATAAAATTAATTCCCTAGTCAGAAGGAGAACAAAGATGAGAAATAATTATAACTCAAAGATGATAAGGCTGTCGCATAGCACGGGTTCAAAGTGCTTAGCCTAACACCAACTGCAGAAAAGTCTACAAAAAATAGACTTGTGAAATACACAATGGAACCAATTTACTTGAAGCTAAAGGTAAAACTCACATGCAGTAATAATGCTCCCCCAAAACTCACATGCTTAGGGAATTCAAATGTTAGAAAATTTCTATAGCTAACACTATATTGTGAATTATCTCTAATATTATTTTATAATTTGAATCTGTCACAATTAACCTTAAAGTATGGAAACTGCAGAGAAGGAATCAAATTAATAGAAAAATACATATTATTTATATACTGGATTGCTCACATGAGGCATAAGAAAGTATAGCCTCTAGTGATAAATAATGTATAGGTAAGCATTCTCCCAGCTACACCTGTTACCTAACAATCCAACACCTGAGAATCAAGCAGTATATCAACTCCTTCCTCTAAGTAATCATTCCTTAAAATGTAATTGTCCTAAGAAGGTGAAAAGTATACTAATTCACCGATTTATAATGGTTTTCTTATTAACGTATGTCTTCTAAATTCAGGAACCACTTCAATTCATTAAACATGTTTGATATTGTCAACAACTTTTTAACTCTAGTTAAAAAGGCGGCTTTTTCTGGGGGCTTCCCTGGTGGCGCAGTGGTTGAGAGTCCGCCTGCCGATGC
>NW_006770496.1:54734-57887 GCF_000442215.2 Lipotes vexillifer | reverse complement strand
AGCCTGTGCTCCGCAACGGGAGAGGCCACAACACTGAGAGACCCGCGGACCGCAAAAAAAAACCCCAAAAAAAAAAAAAAAAAGGCGGCTTTTTTTAAACTCTAGTTTTTACTGATGTTTGGTGTTTTCATCTAACAAAAGGTAAAAATTCTAATATAATCAGAAGATATAAAGTAATGGTAAAGCTAAGGAAGAGGAAAAGGGGAGTTTTGTGGAGGTTTATCAGCGGCTCCACAGTAGGAAGGTGGAGGTGTGCAGAAGAGGTGTCTGAGCTTCTATTCTACATTTGTGAGAGTAGCTTTGAATTCATCTACATCAAATATTGAGCATCAACAAAAGACTTACTTAAAGAAAAAGTCATACTGCTCAAAATATTTTGTGTATTTCATTTATTTTTCTCACTACATTAATACCATAAGGAGGCATTTCCATTTCTGTGGCAGGCAAAAGCAGTTTAATCCCATTGCAGATTTGACCCAAATCTTTAACTTGTTTTGATTCCTTTGAGACTCGAGGTTCCACTCATTTCTGTGGTTAGAAGAACACCAAGTATTCTAAAGTACTGCCTTTTACCTCTTTGATTTTTCTCCTCCCACCAACTAACTGACCTGAAAAATATCTCCTCAATATATGAACTTAACTCATTACTGCTGATAAAATTCGATACACCCCTCTTGTCTTATATGTACCCTCAATTCATCTTTTGTGAATTCTTCTTACTCAATGATACCACTGGGAGGCTGGGTGGTGTAGGATAGGTTGAGATACCCCTTCCAAAGTGAAGAATAAGTTGTTACATCTGACCCTTCTTACAACTGAAAAAAATAAAAATTTAAAAAAAAAAAACAGTGCCAGAATGTCTAGTGTCCTCTTTGGACTCTGGAGGCAATGTATTACTATTTGGGTGTGTTATTCTGGCTCCTTTACTGAGTGACCAGAAAAGCTGCTAGTTTTGAGTGGGGCCCAGAACAGAAGGCTCTACAAAAGGTCCAGCCTGCTGCACAAGCTGTTCTGCCACTTAGGCCGTAAGATCTAGCAGATCCAATGGTGCCTGAAGCATCAGTGGCAGAGAGGGATGATGTTTGGAGCCTCTGACAGGCTCAGAGGAGCCTGACTAAAGTTTGGACAAGGAGAGAGTTAAGGGGATGGGGTCAGTATAGCTACAATTTTTCAATTTTGTTGATCATATCAAAGAATCAGTTTTTGGTTTTCTTGATTTTTCTCTGCTTTTTTCCTGATTCCATTTGATTGACTTCTGTCTGATTTTTATTATCGTCTGCCTAATTTTGGCTTAATTATTTTTCATAGTTTTTTAAGGTGGATGTTAGATGACTTGTTCAAGACCTTTTTACTTTTTTAAAACCATATACTTCCCTCCAAGAATCGATTTATCTGTCCCCATAAATTTTCATACATTTTTATTTTCATTCAGTTAAAAATACTTTTAAAGTTCCCTTATTATTTCTTTTTTAATGTATGTGTTATTTAGAGATATGATCTGAGATTATAAGTATTTGGGAGTTTCTCAATATTTTTCTATTATTAATTTCTAATTCAATATTTTGAATGTCAATCCCTTAACATTATTGACTTTTGGTTTAAGGCCTAGCCTAAAATTTATCCTGAAGAATGCATGTATATATGAAAACAATGAGTATTATTTTCTTGTCTGGTAGAATAGTCTATAAACATCAATTAGGTCAAATTGACCAACAGTGTTGGTCAAATCTTATATAATCTTACTGATTTTCTATCTACTTTTCAAAAAAAACCTATTTTTGATAGAGGGTATTGACATTTCTACCTAAAATTTTTAAGTGGCGTATGTATGCTTTTAATTTTCTTAGATTTTGCTCCATGTTCCTTGTTAGGTTCATATATATCAGTGGCATTATATTTTCCTGATATATCGATCCATTTATTATTTTGAAATGTCCCTCTTTGTCTCTAATCATATCTTTTGTCTTATAGTCTGTTCTGATATTAATCTATCCATTTCAGCTCTTTAACGTATGGTTACTGATTGCATGATGCAACTTCTTCCATCCTTTTCCTTTTTTTAAAAAATAAATTTATTTAATTTGTTTATTTATTTTTGGCTGTGTTGGGTCTTCATTGCTGTGCACAGGCTTTATCTAGTTGCAGCGAGTGGGGGCTACTCTTCATTGCGGTGTGCAGGCTTCTCATTGCAGTGGCTTCTCTTGTTGTGGAGCACGGGCTCTAGGCATGCGGGCTTCAGCAGTTGCGGCACGTGGGCTCAGTAGTCATGGCACATGGACTTAGTTGCTCTGCAGCATGTGGGATATTCCCGGACCAGGGATCGAACCCATGTCCCCTGTGTTGGCAGGCAGATTCTCAACCACTGCGCCACCAGGGAAGCCCCCATCCTTTTACTTTTAATCTAGTTGTGTTTATGAATCTGTAGTGTATATTTGTAGACAGGCTATAAGTGGATATTGTTCTTTAATCCAATCTAACAATATCTTTGGATTAGTGTTTAACCTATACACAATGTTATTATTGATTGGATTAACCTCTGTCATTTTGCTATTTTTTAAATGTGTCAAGTCTTTTTTTGTTCTTCTGTTTTTACTTCTCTACCTTGTTTTGTGATTATTAAAATTTTTTATTGTACCATTTTAATTTCTCTTGTTTTTTAGCACTTTTTAAGTTATTTTCTTAATGGTTGCTCTAGAGATTACAATATGAATTTTAACTTATCATGGTCAATTTCAGGCTGATACTCTGTTAATTCTGGACATAGATAGCAATACTTCTCCAGTATGATTCTATTTCTTTTCCTTCTTTGATACTAATATTTTCATGTATATTTCATTTATGTATGTAATAAATTCAATGATATAGTGTTATAGTCATTAGCCTTTGCAACAATATTTTCTTTAACTATTTAAGAGGAAATGGAAAAAAATACCTTTGCAGTCATTTATATTTATCTATGTTTTTGCCATCTACAGTGCTCTTTATGTTTTTCTGTAGATTTATCATCTGATGTCATGTACTTTAAGACTGAAAGACTTCCTTTAACACATTTTAAGGCATTTCTGCTAGGAATGAATTCACCTAATCTTTGTTTATCCGTGAATGTCTTTATTTTCCTTTTTTTTTTTTTTTTTTTTTTTTTTTGGGGCCCCC
>NW_006770496.1:35620-54655 GCF_000442215.2 Lipotes vexillifer | reverse complement strand
CTCTCACTGTTGTGGCCTCTCCCGTTGCGGAGCACAGGCTCCGGACGCGCAGGCTCAGCGGCCATGGCTCACGGGCCCAGCCGCTCTGCGGCATGTGGGATCTTCCCGGACCAGGGCACGAACCCGTGTCCCCTGCATCGGCAGGCGGACTCTCAACCACTGCGCCACCAGGGAAGCCCTCCTTTATTTTTGATGGTAGTTTTATCACATATACATCCTGGGTTGACAGGTTTTCATTTTTTCTTTCAACACTTTGAAAAAGGCATCTCGTTGCCTTCTGGATTCCATTGCTTCTGATGAGAAGCTAACCATGAATCATATTGTTGTTTCCTTGTACATAATTAGTCATGTTTCTCTTGCTGCTTTCAATTTTTTTTTATATATTTGTCTTTTAGCAGTTTGACTATGATGTGCCCAGATGTAAATCTCTCTTCGTCCCATGGGAAGTTTTTTGAGCTTCTTGGCTCTGTAAACTGTTTATCATCAAATTTGGGACATTTTGAGCCACTATTATTAAAATAGTTTCCTCTCCTTTACCTCTGGGACTCCTATGACATATATGTTGATATGTTTCATGTTATTCTATAGGTTTTTGAAACTCTATTCCTCTTTTAAAAATATTTTCCTTTCTGTCTTTAGATTGGATAAATTAAATAGATTCATCTTCAAGTTTGAGCATTCTCTCTTCTGCTATCTAAAATAAGATGTGGGACCAATCTATTTTCATATTGGTTATAGTGCTTTTCAATTTTAGAATATCAATTTGGTTCCTTTTAAACAGTTTCTGTTTCCTTATTGAGATTCCCTTAAGTGCTGATTCATTGACCACATATGTTTCTTTAACCTTTAAGCATGTCTTTTAATTCTTGAACATATTTATAATTTTTTCTTTGAAGTCTTTGTTGTATTCAACATCTGCACTCTCTCAGGAACACTTTCTATTGACTGCCTTATTTCTTGAGTAAGTCACATATTCTGTTTCTTTGTATGCCTCATAGTCTGTCATTGAAAACTGGACATATTAGGTCATGTATTGTACCTGCTCTGGATGCTGCAGTAGTTGATGTCTTTGCTCAGTTATTTTTATTTCTCATTTTTGATTTTTTCAACTCCCCTGACTTCCTGGGGTTGCTCCTGTATCCACATATCTCACTGGTCAGCCAATGATTGGTTAGAGGTTGTGCTGAACACCATGAGCCTATAAGATTTCCACCCTCTGCAGATAGATGTGTGTTTAGTTAAGGAGTGTATGTAAAGTTCAGACAGCTTTCAAGTCTCTTTTGGCATTTGCTTTTAACCATGTCCCCTTGGGTCTCCCCTGCATGTGCACACAGTCTGCTAGTAAACCAGGTGTGAATTAAGAGTTAGTCTCACTTTTATAATGCTCTTTCATTCCTGTGGTTCCCCGGTAAAATAAGTGGCAGGTCCACTGATAGCCTCACATGGGACTACAATCCAAAGATAGCAGAATTGAAGGCTTTTCTCATTTGTTTCCTATTGAAATGTGCTACTTTACTGACAACGCCCTTCACAGCTTGTGCTTTGAACCTGCAGGTCATGGCAGCACTCCCCATGCAGTGAAGCCTCTGCTTTACATGGTCAGCACCACACTAACCAAGCTGGGAGTGGGATAAGACCAGGTCCATGGAAAAAGGCCACTGTCTCGCATGGATCTTATTCAATGTTTTGGCAGCTTTTCGTAAATAAAGGCTTTTCCATTTATTGTTAGTAGTTTTCAGAAAGATTTTTGGTGATTTTGCCCAATTTTATAGTTTTTTTAGGGGGTGAAAAGAATTTACCAATTTTTTAATTCTTTCATACTCACGTCTTTTAAAATGAGTATTGAGTGGGAACTTACTACACAATGTATTTACAATTTACTATAAGGTTACTAATTAATAGAGTATGAACCTGGAGTAGAAATAATTTACAAGTCTATAAATAAAAGTTCATAAAAGGATCTAAATGAAGCATGGAGAAACTATCTGACAAAGTGTTGTTTTAAATGAATGGGGAGAAGGTAGTTTATTTAATAAATGGTGGTGGTATATATAATTGGCTATCTATCTGGAAGTAACAAAATATTGTCTATGAAGTATGAATTACATCATAAAATAATAAATTTCAATAAATCAAAGATTTAAAATTCAATAATTAGTAAATAATAATATTAGCAGAAAATGATATAATCTGGGGGCAAGTAAGATTTTTCTTAAGCAAGACTAGGAACACAAAAGCTCCAAATGAAAACAAAATACCTTGGGGGGGCAGGGGAGAAAGCATCATAAATAGAGTGAGAAGTCAAATGGTATTCTGAGGGGGAAAAAAAGTGTAATAAATAAAAAGACACAGTTTGGCACTGTTCAAAACGTACCCAGAGTCACACATTTGATGAGAAAAAAACAACAGAGAGCAAATGGTGAGAGAGATTGAAACTGTGAAGTAGACATTGAAGCATTATCATTCAGATCTCTTTTCAAGAGGGAACTTCTGCACTGGTCACTTAGCTGAAAACCTGTAGCTAAAGATGCCTTCTAGACCCCCCTCTGCTACCACACACCCCCTCACAGTCCCAGGCAATGATTTGAATGGTGTTTATTGATTACTTTGTAGCCAAGTTGTTTTCTGAGCAAGGTGATGTTGCAAGGACTCACCGTTTCTGCCCAGTATAGGAGCAATATTTGTATCATCTCTCCCACTTGGCTAGCAGAGGCTTTCCCAGAGCTGTCCTTACTACAAAATTCTCCTTCCTTTCATCTTTACTTTCACAGGTTTTACAAATGCATCTTGGATCTGAAGGCTCCCTACCCACTCCTACTTCCTCTCCCTTTTATCTTTCATATGAATTATCCCCATAAAACTTTTTTTTCTTCCAACTCTTTCTCATGTTTCCTTTCCATTGTTCCTAAAATAAACTTCTAAGAACTTTGAATTTAAGAATTCAGAATTATAACCAAATAAAAGGATGCTTCAGAAGGACTCTTCCAATACAGTGAGTTATTACAACAAAGTGAATCTGCCGTTAAGATACCTGGGGAAGTAGGTTGCATGTTGTTCCCTTGTACACAGTCAATCAACTGATCATGTGAATTAAGATTTGAGAACCACTCTACAATTTTGAAGGTAGAAGAACTTCACAGTTACTTTTCCATAAAAAAAGAAATAAAATCATTCAATCAATTATAAAATACATCATCATAATAAATGCGAAACAAATTTCATGAAGGGCAGAATATTAAAAAAAAAAAAAAAAAGTTCCGTGAACAAGCCATGTGATTCCTATTGCAGAGTGTTTGCATGTTTAGTTCCTTCTGCCTGGATATTCTCTATTCTTCTCTTTTTTAAGTTAATTACTACTCCTGTGTCTAAAATTAGGTGAAATGTCACTCCTAGATTGATCTAAAACAACCATCAAGTGCTCTCATACACTTTTTCTTATTAGAAGGTATTCGTAGTTAAATAATTCAATTTGTAATATAATATTTTGCTCTCTTACCGATTATAAATTTTATAAAGAGAGAAACTGCATTGTTTGTTCACTGATTTAACTTCATCACCTAACCCAGGACCTTTCACTAGTAAATCACCTATAATTATTTGTTAAATGATGGCATACACAAAATTCAAAAATCATGACCCCTTACATTTATGTAACTGTTTATGGTTTCCAAAACTCTTCCAGAACAAAAGCTTATTTGAACTACACAATTACTGTGTAGCAGGAGAAGGTACTTATTCCCATTTTATAGATGAGAAAATTTTGTCTCATAAAAATATATTTGTACAGACCTGTGTTACAGAGGGAGGAAACAAGTTTTGGTAATCAGTGATCATCCTCAATTTTCTAACCCTTGCTACCCAAGGGATGGTTCCCAGGCTTAAAACATCTGTGTCATTCAGCTTTTAGAACTAGAAAATCTCAGTTTTCCTCCCCAAACCCACTAATTCAGAATCTGCATTTTAACAAGATTTCCAGGTGATTCATATGCCTGTTAAGCTTTGAGAAGTATGTTTTAAGGCACATTGATCCTTTAGATGAGTGGAGTGATGGTGGCCAGTGGTGGGTATAAACTGTTCTGTATAAATAAGAAAGAGAGAAGAGGCAAGAAAGGTGAGTTGAAAAACTAGGGTAAGTAAGCCCTGTAAAGGGAGAGAGAGAAGAGGCTCTGTGACTTCAAAACAGAGACTTGAAAATTGAGAGAGGATGCTTAACTGGGCTTTCTTAATTGAAAATTTCAGTGTTAATAATGAAAATCTTCTCTCCATCTCCACTATGAAAGCTTCAGTAAAATATGTATTGCTTATACTTCCAGGGAATACCAGCCCGACAACAGAAAGGGCATTTTTCATTTGATTGGTGTTTACTGATTACTTTGTAGCCAAGTTGTTTTCTACCAATTATGTTATTCACAGAGCAGAAGGTTCATTGAAAAAGGAGGTACAGAGGAAAAGTGAAAAAGTACAAATAAATGTGTTTAAAGTAGTACAGAGGATGCTAAGTAAAAGCACAGTATTATAATGTTCATGAATTATCACAATTATGAATGAAAATGCTCATTTGTGTTATTATGGGATTTTCTCTAGAAGAATGTAAATAGAAGAATTTAAGTTTTGTGGACACTCTCTAATTGAATATCTAATTTCTATTTTTTCAGTGTCTACTATTATGGAGTCAGACAAGAACGTGAAAACATTAAAAAAAAACCCCACAAACTTAAGGCAAAAAAACAGCAGTGTGATAAGAAATAGTTTACTCATGAGTTCAGTAGATACAAACTGTGTTCCCTGATAAGTTTGTATGTAAAGTTTTTATGCAAGGAATCCAGTATTCAATTAGATTCACAAAGTCTTATGAGGGACTTCCTTGGTGATGCAGTGGTTAAGAATCCACCTGCCAGTGCAGGGGACATGGGTTCGATCCCTGGTCAGGGATGATCCCACATGCCGTGGAGCAACTAAGCCCGTGCACCACAACTACTGAGCCTGTGCTCTACAGCCTGCGAGCCACAACTACTGAGCCCGCGTGCCACAACTGCTGAAACCTGCGTGCCTAAAGCCCATGCTCTGCAACAAGAGAAGCCACCACAATGAGAAGCCCACGCACCGCAACAAAGAGTATCCCCTGCTCGCCACAACTAGAGAAAGCCTGCACACAGCAACGAAGACCTGACGCAACCGAAAATAAAATAAATTTATTTTTAAAAAAAAGAGTCATGAGTCCTAGACTATGGGGAGATAGAAATTTGTGTGATATAGTCTCTTACCTCAAAGATCTTAGACTCTGCAGACCACACACATACACACATACAAGTGTGGATGTTGTTTTTTTAGAAAAATTGTTCTGGAAGGCTGTTTACTTAGTTCAATGTAAATATCTTTTTTCTTAAACAAATATGCAGGTGATTCACCTTCCAAACACAGATTCTTAGTGTATTAGTCAAGACACTTTTTTTTTATGACAAAATTCCAATAATCATAGAAAAATATTAGTGACTTGTATAATTGAAAATTATAAGATGAGAGGTGCTTTTAAGAAAGGCAGGAGCCTGGCATGGATACAGTCCCCTTCAGAACTATATCTCTCTTTTCCTCCCATTTTTTTCTCTGCTTTTTGCCTTTTCCTTTATTCTCAGGCAAGCTCTCACTATGTGGCAGCAATTGGCTAACATATTTTTTAGAATCCAGGAGCATCAGGAGGAAACAGATCCTCTCCCAGCATCCATACCAGTTCCAAAATTGATGTTGACTGCTCCGTTTGAGTTATATGCCCACCCCTGGACCAAGTACTGAATCCAAGGATATAGCATATTGCTGTTGGCATGCCCAAGCTAGGTGGGTTGGAAACCTTTTAACTGACAACTCCTGCACATGGGCCAGTACAGTTATGAAAGCAAACTAGTGATTTGTTAAAAGAAAGGAGAGAGGAGTCCTTAGGGGACATGTTTGCATGTTGGTACAAGTTTTATAGTATCCCCATTTTTTATTTGGTATGATAAGGGGAACAAATCCTAATTCACGCTGAAATAGCAGTGTATGTAAATGAACATGCACACTATATTTTTTCTTGAAAACTAAAATTGTGCTTTATGAGGAGTGTTTGGCATCAAGATTTCAAAGAATTAGTTCTAGAGAAACCCAAGTTCTATTCAACAGAAAATTTTGCTCTCGGTTGAGATTCATTTTGTGTTTTTCCTTATTGAAAGCATTGCAGAAAACCAATGAAACTGCAAAGTAACCTTAAACCTTAACAATATCAAAACCATACCCGTACCTGAATGTCCTCCTTTATCCTTCTCAACAAGAAGTTGTTAAGCTGCACTTTGCTGAATTTGAAGTCATCACATGACAGTTTAATCAACTCTTCCCTTTCCTTTGCCAAGAAGCCATCTGGCAGTGTGTCTTTTTCATTGAAAATATGTCCCTGATCCAATTTTCATTTGTTACTCTGTTGAAGAGGCATTAATTCCAATGGGGGACCAAATCTGAGCACTGTTCTTTTCTGCCAGCTCTAAGGATGAATTTTCATTTTATTTACAATGAGTAAATTTCCTTAAGGTTATGGAATGATTGGCAATTCTTTTTTGTTTCTTTTGTATGTTCTGCTGATGTTGCTTTTTTGTGGCTTTTGTTTTGTCATGAACATTCAAAGGCTCTGTATCCTGTGGTTAACATCTTCCCATACCCCCACGCTTCAGCTGCTGGCAACTACCAATTCTATGCTCTTCTTTTATCAGTTCAATGTTTTCAGATTACACATGTAATGAGATTATGTAGTACTTGTGTTTCTGTGGCTGCCTCATTTCACTTACCAAAATATTCTCCAAGTTCATTCACGTTGTTGCAAAAGGCAATTTTTTTTCTTTTTTAAAGGCTGAATAACATCCATTTTATATATGTGTGTGTGTGTAATATTTTATATATATACACACAAATAAAATATATTTAGATATTATATATATATATGAACAAATAAAAAATGTGAGGTTATATGTATATATGTGTTGTATATACATATAACCTCACAATTTAAAAATTTGTTCATCTGTTTTAGACATGGGTTGTTTTCATATCTTGGCTCTTTTGAACAATGCTGCAGTGAACATGGGAGTTCATGCATCTCTGAGATCCTTATTTCATTTCCTTTGTATATATACCCAGTACCCGTGGGGTATATGAGATCATATGCCTTCTCTCAATCCCACAAAGCCAGTTTGACTGCTGAGAGCCTCCCATTTATTTTCCTTGGACACCGCCATGAAGTGTTTAAGGGTATGTGCCTTCCCCCAATCCAGCAGAGTCAACTAGCTATCTGTATGTGCTCATACATGATCCTATAGAGGTTGTAGGTACCTTATGCTGAGGTACTGGCTACCAGGGGAGGGGTCCTTGGAGTGCTGGGGGCACATGTGGCCAAGTTGAGGGGGGGTGGTCTGCAGGTGATGGGTCCTAAGAGATTAACAGGAAGGCGTCTTAGTGGAGTCCACAAGGCATTTGGTAGAAACCAAGGCCCTTTGTTGAGTTCTGCACCCCAGCCGCTGTGAACTCCCACCCCTTTTCCTGCTCCCAGCTACTCCTGAACTATTCAGCCATGCTGATCTCAGTGTTCTGGGTGGGGCAAGAAAGAAGTGGGCCTCTAGGGCAGTGGTCTGCATAGCTGGGGGAGCCACTGCTCACTACCCTCACTTTTCCCTGTGGGAGAAATCTCTCTTGAGAAGAGATTTGTTGGAGTCTCTCTTCACACTGAGCTGTGCCACCCTACAGAGGAGGAGTAATGTGGGTAAAGTGAAATTGTTCTTTTTACCTTCTGAAATGCATCTATTATCAAATTTTTTTGCTCCAACAGAGTGCTATGGCCTCTTTGCCAGAGTCCCTGGTTCCCAAAATGGTACTCTCATCCATGGGTGGTTGTCAAAATCAATGTTTCTGTGGGGCACGAGCCCTGAAAATACTTATTCCACCATCTTGCTGACGTCACTCTCCTAATTTCTTTCCTTCTTTCCATTATGCTGTCCAAAAATATAATCAGACTAAAGTTGATTCCTTTCTTCAAAACAAATTGAGCATCTTTCATGAGTATCTTTGTTAGAATAGGCAATTTTTATGAGATTTGGAGGTAGGAGATATAAAATAAGGTGAATGAATTCAACAAAATATATAAAATATGACTATTTGTTTAACTGTAAGAAGATAGACAACCAGGGAAATGGGCCAGAGACATTATGACAAAGTATGAAGCAAGAAAGCAAGATATTTAGAGTATTGTTTTAAAAGTTTGTAGCACGCTACATGAAAAAGGTAACACTTAGCAAGTGCAAATTAGCTTGCCAGAAAAGTTCTTTCTTCCAGTAACTAACAAACTCCTTGTTTTTCACAGGCAAGGCCCTGCTCTGCTGAGAAGTCTTTGTTGACCCCTTTGTTCAACCCGTGTGTCTCTACTGTAATAACATTTACCACATGTCCTTGCTAATATATGTTTAACTTCTTGTGTCCTATTAAGATATGAACTCCTATAAAGTCTGTTCCTATCTTTTTGTGCCAATGCCTAGCATTTTGTGCTCAGTCCAAATTAGCACTGAGTGAATGACAAGGTGTATAAGTTAGTAAAAGACAGCTCTCTCAGAAACCTCCAAAGAACGAAAAACTCTATAATCATTTACAGGAGGAGGAGGAAAAACTACATGTATCTAAAATCTCAGAAAATATACTCATATGAACAGCTCACGGGATCTGTGTTTGTTAGTAAATAAGCAGAGTGTCATAAATTCAAGCCATCAGTTGCCTAAAGAAAAATGTGAAGGAATTTGAGAAATGGCAATCTACATTTGCCTTACTAGAGAGGATGAAAATTTAGTAAATAAGATGAACCAAACAATAAAATCTGGAATTAAAAATGTTTTGAGCAGTTTTTATGGAATCAAAGATGCCAGTTAGGCCGACAGAATACCACAAAGGAGGATGAGGGAACAAACCAACCATTGAAATTAAAGCAAATATAAAGTTCCATATATAGAACATTAAACTAAACCTTCAGAAGCAATCACAACTAAGTCATTTCAAACCCAGAAAAAAAGTAATATTCACTGACACTAATAGGTAAAAACAAACAAACAAACGAAAACAAAACAAAAACAACAACAAACACAAAACCATTATGGGTTTCTGGAGAAAAGACATAACTGTTATATGTGAAAAATTGTATAAGAATTATAGTTGACTTAAAGCTAAGACCAGCAGTTTAATTTAGAGGGGGAAAACCTCAGCTAGTTCTAAAGTAATGTATTTGGTTTTAGCAGTCTCGTTTTTTTAAAAAGTGGAGTATATACATAAGAAGATCTAGGCTGGTAGTAGGAGGTATAGAAATTTTGTCATAAGAATAGAAAAGTTCATTTTATTATAACATTTAAGTATCTAAAAATTAAACCCACCTATTAACAGAAAGCAGTATTATAAGAGGAAGTAATCTTCCCATCATCTGAAAAAAACTTAGCAGAGAAAGAAAAACTGACTTTATGATGCTATGGAAGAAATTTCTGCATTAGTGACCTATTCAATTGGTGACCCCTAAGAGTCTCTGCCACCCCTAAGATATCATTTTGGGTAGCAAATATTAATGGATCTTTGCAAAATAATTGATTGCTACTGAATATAAAAGAATTAACAACCTTTATCCTAGCCACCCACATTAAAAACTTGACTGCCTTCATATTGCAATAAACCAGCCTCTTTCTTAATATTATTAGTTTCTTCATTTTTAAAATGCCATTTTCTTTCCATCCACAGTTCTTACTGTTTTAGTAAAAGTTCTTTCCCTCCTAAGGATTTTCTTGCCTCCAGGGTGTCTGTTCTCCACACTACTCAATAATCATTTTTGTACATAATATGAAACAGAAATGAGCTCATGTCTCTCATCTACTTGAAAAATATTCAAGGAAAGGATGAGTTTTGTTTAGTTTTGCTTTTGTGTGAAGATGATTACATAGCCCCAGCACCCAGAGATAACTAAATCTTATTTTGTCACAGTCACCTTGTTTCTCATAAGTTCCTTGAAGGAGATGTATTCAAGAGCAAAAATAGCAAATGTCACAAAGGTACTGCTTTAGAGCTGGGCTTCTGCCTGAGACCCTAGTACTGGAGTCCCTAAATCCAAACTTGTGGTTTGCCCAGAATGTCTTTAACATTGCCCTCAGTTTGACTAAATTTTAGGGGTTTTTTTACCCCTGACTATAGGCCCCTGACCTTCCTTTCCTTAGAGCAATTACTTTAGAAAACTTCTAATTGCAAATTTTTTTCTGCCCCTTTGAAATGAATATAAAAGTCTCTTTCTAGTTTTAAGACTCAGAAATTCCAGGGACTGTCTTTTTTAAGGACCTGGAAGCCCTCTCATGGAAAGGTAATTATCAAGGAAATTAGTGTCCCCTCTCTCCCAGTCTCTGTGGAATGGGGGTTGCTTAACTTCAGTGGGCCACTGATCAAAGTTGGAAAAGTACCTCCTGCCATAAAGATAAGAGAGAGTTTACTTTTTCTTTGGGTAAGCCCAATTAGCAAACACAGAAGGCCTAAGACCCCAGATCTTAAAGACTCTACAGCCATTTTTTTTTTTTTTTTTTTTTTTTTTGCTTTAAACTGCTTTGAGGTAGGTATATAACTTAAAATTGGGACCTTCCCGGACCGGGGCACGACCCCGTGTCCCCTGCATTGGCAGGCGGACCCTCAACCACTGCGCCATCAGGGAAGCCCAGCCATTTTTTTTAAGTGGAGTTGAGGTCAATCTCTCTCCCTTGTTGCAACAGTCTTGAATAAAATCTTCCTTGCCTGTTTAACTTTGGTGGGGTTTTTTGTTTATTTGTCTTGTTGTTTTACTTATATAGGCATTTGCCAATGGAGGGGTGAAAGCTCTTTCTCCTCTAACATGAAATTCAAACTTCTTTTTTTTTTTTTAAGGAGAACACTTTTATTTTATTTTCTGGTTGCTGCATGTGGGCTTTCTCTAGTTGTGGTGAGCAGGGGCTACTCTTCATTGCAGTGTGCAGGCTTCTCATTGCGGTACCTTCTCTTGTTGTGGAGCACAGGCTCTAGGCATGCGGGCTTCGGTAGTTGTGACACACAGTCTCAGCAGTTGTGGCTTGCGGGCTGCAGAGTGCAGGCTCAGGAGTTGTGGTGCATGGGCTTAGTTGCTCCGAGGCATGTGGGATCTTCCCAGACCTGAGCTCGAACCCATGTCCCCTGCATTGACAGGCGGATTCTTAACCACTGCATCACCAGGGGAGTCCCAAAATTCTTAACATCAGCCATCTGTTGAGCTTTAACCGTGAGCAAGTTCAGTGAATGATGAGAGAGAGGATGAATAAGGTGACCTATCTCATTATTAGCTAGCTTGTTCTGAATAATTTTTCTAAGGTAATAAGAAATACAAGAGTATCAGAGGCAACATAGTAGCTGGGCTGGACTGGGTAAGGTATAGGTGAGTGAGAGCCACATCAAGTGTCTACCAAAATGCACAGCAATAAATGGAGCTTACTCAGTGTCCTAGAGAGGGGCCCCATCTGATTATTATTACTTCTTGTCATTTAAAGCAGAAACCAAGGCAGGAGAGGTGGTTTGAGAGAAAGACAGGTGCATTCAAAAGTTACCATTTGACTGTACAGAAAAGTCCAGCCTCAGACTGTCAGCTAACTTAAGAGTTTCATTTCCAAATAGTGCTGTGATGAACTGGGCTATTGTTTGGCAGGTATTTACTCAAATCTCTTTCATTCTTGAGGTTTGTATGAATTCACTGCTGCATGAGCTTAACCATGCAATTTGCTCTGGTCAATGGTATATGACAGATTTGAAGCCAACAAAGGTTTTTAATGTGCCTGCATAGGTTGGCTTGTTCTGCTAGTGTCATTCCCCATGAAAAGAATATGCCCCAAGTGACCACTAGTAAAAGAATAATGGGAGAAATATGAAACAGACTTCATTCCAATCCAAAGTTTAGAGACAGGCCCAGATGCTCCAAAGCCTGAAGCAGTGCCACTAAACCAATCCAAGGCTAGATGCAAGAAATAGTTTCTTATTTGTTAAGCCACAGAGATTCTGAATTATTTCTTATATAGTGAACACTAATACATGTGCTAATATACTGCATTATAATTACTATATCTGTCTCTCTCCTGAACTACACCATAAAAATTAGAGGGCGAAGATTTTTTCTTATTCATTTTTATAGCTAAGAACTCAATACATAGTAGATGTTTTTACTGTGAGTCTAGTACACAAGTAGCCACTCTGGTGATGCTAATCAAATTATTCCTATTCAGTGCATAATATGTTTTTTTTGAAAACTTATGGTAGATGTTATTTTTTGCATCTACCTCAAATATTTTTGGAAGTAAATAGAATATAAATTTAAAATTCTAAATATCTGAATAATTTCAAACTCTTTGGAATTATTTGAATATTTTAGCTATAAACGCTGCTATTGAAATCTATGACATGCAATGAAAAATATATCATGTGGTTTTACGTTTATTTGTCAATTATCTATTCATCCATCTAGCCATCTAGCAATGTAACATCTTTTCACTTTCTACCTTTGTGACACCATTAAAATAAACAGAACTTGGAATATATTGTGAATGATGACAAGGGAAAACAAGAGCCTAAGGACAGAGTGGATATAAAAATTAAAAACCTAAATGAATGTCTGTATAGATCATTATTACGACTTCTCTTTGACACTCAATCATAAAACTAACATATCTGGCATCACCGAACACTGATAAAATTACACTTTATTGCCAAACATTTATTGGGAAATATTAGCTAGGTGAAATCTAAACTACCAGATATCTTCCAAGTTTTGTCAAATATTAAAAAAGACGATTTCTAGCATGCAGAAATCCCTAATTAAGTATTTAGCAGCCTTTATGTCTGATCTTTTCATCAGTTATCAATCTATCATTTGAAATTTTGTCCAGCTCTGGTTTGTTCCTCACAAGGATATGAAGTGAGGATGCCAGTGCTCACTAAAGCACAACATATTTAGGAAGCTGTTGTAAAAGTCTAAGTGAGAGAAAATGAGTACTAGAAATTAAATAGTAGCTGTGGAATCTGAAATGAAAGAGTAGTTATAATTCATATTAATTCTTGCAGGCTTGCATGTGATTGAATGTGCTAAAGTAAGGTGAAGAAAATATATATATAAACCTGAAACTTTAATCCTGGGTGATAGAAAGATTTTTATGTCATTATCAGAAAGTGGGCAGTCAGAAAGAGGATCTAATTTGAGAAGAAAGATGATATTTTCATACATATAGGTCAATGATGCAATGTACTTTTCATTATTCTTGTTTTTAAATTATTTCTCTAGATGGGACTACTCAGTTTAATTAGAGCCACTATTTTCTATTAAGTTGACACATGTATAGAGATGTTATGGCATGTATTAGAGTCTAACTAATTTCTTCCTTTCACCAAAACTCCCAATTTGGAATACAGACATTCATAATAATAAGGAGGATGAAGAAGAAAAGAAGGCGGAGGAGTGGTGGAGGGAAAGAAGAGAAAGAATCATCCTTCTATGTTGGTTGTCTATTCTCCAAGCATCACTTTACACACATTATTAATATTATTACAACTTAAAAATTATCACATTTCTGTGTGTACTCATTAATTCTTCTACATTTTATAAATGCATATACTGAGGTCAAAAGATGTTAATGACTAACCTTTGCTGTAACAAAACTGGAAAATATTTGCTCTGAGGCTTGAGCTCCCCATTGCCTCACATGTGACTCTCTCTTCCTTGTTTGAAATCAGTCATAAGTGTAACAAAGGAAAGTTTTCTAATTCTTTCTGGCCAGAGACATAACTTAATGCCTATCTATTTCCCAAGCAATTGTTTATGTATATAAATTCAGTTATTTGTCATAAGAATGGGAACACCTTAAGGAAAATATTAATCTTTTCAATGGAATTTTAACCCAAATTAATTTGATTTCAAATCATTACTCACAGGTTGTATCATACCACCACATATTTTAACCCATGAGTTATAAAATGATCTCACATCAAGCAATCATTTCTGCATTCAGAAATCTTTAGGCAAAAGTGTAATATAGGAAAAAAATGGAGACAAATGCCTACCACAAATTGCTGTCTCATACTAATTCCTGATATCCACTTGTATATATTTTCTTTAGCTCTCAGATATAAAAGACATTGTGAATTCTGTGACCTGAGAAAGTTCTAGAAAGTTCTAGCATTTGAAAAAAGTCTGAAATTTTTCCCAGCCTTCCTCAGTTAGGGGTTTATCAAAAATATATGTGTTTCCTTCTTCTACACTGTGAATCTAACATATTTTTCTCTTCCCCTGGTTTGCGTTCTACCTACTCACTACCTTTTCCAGAATTACTGCTTTAAGGGCATGGCCAAGATGGAGAAGTAGAAAGACCCTGAGCTCACCTCCTCCCACGGCACGCCAAGATGACAACTATTTACAGAGCAACTATTGATGAGAAGGACCTGAAGACTAGCAGAAAATATCTACAACTAAAGATAAAAAGAAGGAACCTCACTGGGGACAGAGATGAGGTATAGTCAAAACACGTACTCCTGGGTGAGAGACCCACACGTGGGAGGATAATTACAACTGCAGAGGTTCTCTCCAAAGAACGAGGGGTTCAACCCCACATCAGGCTCCCCAGCCGAGTTCTGCACCAAGAAGACAAGCCCCCAGAACATTTGGCTTTGAAGGTCGACAGGGCTTACTTTTGAGAGAACCAGAGGGCTGTGGGAAAGAAAGACTCCATTCTTAAAGTGTGTGCCAAAAATCTCACTCCGAGACCCAGGGCAGAGCATTAATTTGAAAGAAGCTTGGGTCAGACTCACTTGATCTCGCAGAGCCTTTCAGAGAGGCACGAGACAATTAAGACTCAACCTGGGGACATAGATGGTGGCAAAGCTATTTTGGGGAGCTCACTGCACCATAAGGACACTGGTGCTGGCAAAGGGCCATTTTGGAATCCCCCGTCTAGCTTATTAGTACTGGGAAACAGCCCTGCCCACCAGTCCTAGGATGCCCCAGGCCAAACAGCAAGCTGCATGAGAATACAGCCCTATCCACCAGCAAGCCAGCTGCCATAGGAACCCCTGAGCCCTCAGCTACCCAGGAATCAGCCCTGCCTACCAATGGGCCAGCAACAGGCTGAAGACCCAGCCTAACCCACCAGTGGGTGGGCACCAGCCCCAGGACCACTGTAGCTCTACAACCAGTTGTGTCAAAGCCTGGCCCAGGAATTTCCCTGGCGGTCCAGTGGTTAAGACTCTGCGCTTCCAATGCAGGGGGTGCGGGTTTGATTCCTGGTTGAGGAACTAACATCCCACATGTCACGTGGTGCTGCTCTCCCCCACAAAAATAAATAAATAAATAAATAAATAAACAAACAAACAAATAAATAAATAAAATAAAATGATGTCTAAAAAAAAAAGACCTGGTCTAACCAGCAAGCAGGAACCACCCTGGGACACCTTGGGTTCCTCAGTCAGCTGCCCTGGGATCTGGCCTCACCCACCAGTGGGCTGTCAACCGTTCCGGGACATCCTGGGCCCTGCAGCCAACCACGTCAGTCAGGAACTGGCCCTGTCCACCAGCAGACTGACACTAACTCCATGACCCCCAATCCTGCAACCAGTCACCCCAGGACCAAACTCCTCCCAACAGTGGGCCAACACTACCCCTGGGAACTCCCAGAGCTCTATAGTCAGCCATGCAAGGACTCAGCCCTGCCCACCAGTGGCTGGCAGCCTCCACACGAGGTAGGTCCTGGTAACCAACCAGACTGGGGTCCAGTCATGCCTACCAGAGTGTCCTCAGTAGCAAGCCACCTGCAACAGGACCTACGCAGCCCACATAGAGGGCACTCCTAGGGCATAAGTGAACCTACACTTATATGGGCAATGAATCTACCACAAAAGAGGCAAGAATATACAATGTGGGAGAGAGGGCCTCTTCAGTAAATGGTGTTGAGAAAATTGGATGGCTACATGCAAAAGAATCAAACTGGATTACTTTCTCACACCATATAAAAACAAACTCAAAATGGATCAAAGACATAAAATGTAAGAGTTGAAACCATAAAACTTCTGGAAGCAAACATGGACCGTATACACTTTGATATCAGTCTTAGAATTTTTTTTTTGAATATGTCTTCTCAGGCAAGGGAAACAAAAGCAAAAATAAACAAATAGGACTACATCAAATTAAAAAGCTTTTGCACAGCAAAGGAAACTCTCAATAAAATCAAAAAGGCTGCCTATTGAATGAGAGAAGATATTTGCAAACGATATATCTGGTAAGGGGTTAATATCCATAATATACAAAGAACTCGTACAACTCAACATCAAAAAAACAAGCAACCTGATTAAAAAATAGACGTTTTTCCAAAAAGACATACAGATGGCACATGATGTTAGGCTCAGCATCACTAATCATCGGGGAAATGCAAATCAAAACCACAATGACATATCACCTCACACTTGTCAGAATGGCTATTATCAAAAAGACAACAAATAAGTTTTGATGAGGATGTGAAGAAAAGAGAATCTTTGTGCAGTATTGGTGAGAATGTGAATTTGTGCATCCACTATGGAAAACAGTATGGAAAGTCTTCAAAAAATTAAAAATAGAGCTACCATATGTTCCAACAATTCCGCTCCTGGGTATTTATCTAAAGAAAACTAAAACACTAATTAGAATAGATACCCTTATGTTCATTGCAGCATTATATACAATAGCCAAGATGTGGAAGCAACTTAAGTGTCCATCAATAGATGAATGGATAAAGAAGATTTTATATATATATGTGTGTGTGTGTGTGTGTGTGTGTATATATATATATATATATATACACACACACATATATATATGGCCTGTTACTTACATAATAGACTATTACTCAGTCATTAAAAAGAATGCCATCTTGCCATTTGTGACAATATAGATGGACCTAGAGAGTATAATGCTAAGTGAAATAAGTCAGAGAAAGACAAATACTGTATGATTTTACTTATGTGTAGAATCTGAAAAAGAAAAAAGAAAAAGAACAAACATAACAAAACAGAAACAGACTCAGAGATGCAGAGAACAAACAAATCGTTGCCAGAGGGGAGGAGGTTGGAGGAGAGAACTAAGTGAGGGAGATTAAGTGGTGCAAACTTTAAGTTACAAAATAAATGAGTCACAGGTATGAAATGTACAGTGCAGGGAATATATTCAATAATTATGTAATATCTTTATATGGTGACAATGGTACTAATCTTAACATGGTGATCATTGTGAAATGTAGAGAAATATTGAATCACTATGTTGTATACCAGGAACTAACACAGTATTGTCGGTCAATTACATTTCAAAAACAAACAAACAAACCCATAGAAAAAGAGATTAGATTTATGTTTAACAGAGGCGGAGGCCTGGGAGGAGAGGGGGGAGAAAGATGACCAAAAGGTACAAACATCCAGTTATATGATAAGTAAGTATCAGGATGTGATTTACCACATGATTAATATAATGAACACTGCTGTATGTTATGTATGCAAGTTGTGAAGAGAGTAAAGCCTAAGGGTTCTCATCACAAGGAAGAACATTTTTTTTTTCTATTTCTTTAACTTTATTTGAAATGGTGGATGTTCACTAAACTTATTGTGGTAATCATTTCATGATGTATGTAAGGTAAATCATTATGCTGTACACCTTAAACTCATATAGTGCTGTATGTCAGTAAAACTGGAAGGGGAGAAAAAAGCAAACAAAACCAAAACTAACAGAAAGAATCATTGCGAGCTTTCCTGGTGGCACAGTGGTTGAGAATCCGCCTGCTGATGCAGGGGACACGGGCTTGTGCCCTGGTCCGGGAAGATCCCACATGCCGCGGAGCGGCTGGGCCTGTGAGCCGTGGCCGCTGAGGCTGCGTGTCCGGAGCCTGTGCTCCGCAACAGGAGAGGCCACAACAGTGAGAAGCCCGCTTACCAGGGGGGGAAAAAAAAAAAAAAAGAATCATTGCTTTAATTAGTCATAAATACTGATAGGATTATGTCAATGCCACAAGCATGGCATTAAGAACTTCTGATAACTGTGTAACCCCATTTACAAATGAGATTAAGTAATGCACCCGATGTTACACAATTAAAATTGACAGAGATAGGAAAGACCTCATTCTGAAAAATATAACCCCTAACCAAATATGATTGCTACTACATTGATGATACTTATGCCAAGGAGAATAGTAGACATAACGATCAATCTGTTAGAGAGTGATCAAAATTCCGTCTATTTCTTTCCTCTTTCTTCTTCAGTGGCTGGGCAGAGAGAAAACTTTGTATTGTATAGCTAGCTATTGGGATTCCAAAGAGGTTGATGGGATGCAAGAACTTTTGATGTCAATGAATCTTAAAAATTGTGTATTCCTCTCCCTCCCATAATACTTAGGTCCTTATAAGTAAAAGCAGAAACCTGTAGGTACAGGTATATGCAAATATAGCAAATGATTCCACATGGCACAGTGGTAGAAATGTACTAATTTTCTGATAGATGTGGTAATCTGAGAAGGATAAGAAGCATTTCCTCAAGATGTGTTTTAGTCAGTGGAGATATATTTTAAATTCAAGTTGTAGGTACAAGAGATAATAGAGCAGAACAAACCACTTGCTGGGTGATTAGGCAAACAGGCCTGATATTACTCACTAGATTTAATGAAAAATGTGCTAACCAGAAAGGGAATGGTGATTTGAATCTTTAAAAAACTTTGTAGTGGCAAACTCTAGTGGTAATATCCACAAGAGGAGGCTTTAATTGATGTAGTTCTCAACTGCCAGTCCCCTAAGCAAGAAGAATCCTCCTTGGAAAATGGACATATCAGACTGTCATAGACCAAAGCCTTTAACGGTTGCTTCTTCCAGCTCTCCCTATTGTAATTCAAGGACCACTCATCAGCCTTCAGTTTATGATTTGGTTTCCTGTATACATCTACCTACAGGGAAAGAGTGCAAAGATTA
>NW_006770496.1:21361-35407 GCF_000442215.2 Lipotes vexillifer | reverse complement strand
GAAAGAGTGCAAAGATTATGCGATGAAACGTGTCATTTAAAATGAGTACATCAGCGTTCTGGTGTTTACAAGTAATCCCATTAATCAAGATAATTGGTCTCTGAGAGATGATGCACTCAGTGTCTTGAGACATTTAGATTGAAGAGTCTTCAAAGTTGACCATTAGATCCTGTATCACAAGAAATTCACTAACGTAATAAAGGGACCCTTTGAGGTTTCTGGGGAGTCAATCTGTAGACCTCACTCCCTGGAATGTGCAGTGACTGAGAGAAAAATAATTACATATGTTTCCACCTTCCATGTTTATTCATTTAACAAATATTTATTGTGTGCCTACTATGTGCTAAATATATAATTTTGCTATATATTTGAATTTGCTCAGAAGCTTTATAATCTGGCCATGTTTTTCCTGCTTTCATTATTTCATAGCATGTGATGCAGCAATCGTTTTTATCTGACACAGTGAAGTTGTCTATACATCAGGCTAGTTTCCTGCATAAGACCTAAAACTTTCTTGCATTTGCTAATGTTAATATTAGTGTGCTTTAATTTTCTGAAAATTGTACATTTACATTTGTAGTTGAACCTGCTCTTCAACACGTTTTTTTTACTGCCCTGCTTGTGATCTGTAGTGCTATAATTTGTACTGCATTAAGAGATAGCATTCATTAAAATATTTTATTTTATGTGGAACAATGGGAATATTAAAAATGGTTGATCTTCACAGTGAGAGTTGAAAACTCAAAATTATAATATAAAATAAAAATAAAAGTTATACCACATAATTTTACATTATGATGATTATCATATTATCCCTTAATATACCACTTGGTCTTTTGCTTAGAAGTAAACAACATGGTTAGATATGGAAGGGATGAATCTGACTAAATGATACCTAACACACAGGCTTCTAGTCATTTGACACACTTTATTATTTCTGAAATAAGTATTACAGTCTTATGGTAAAGTAGTTCTTTACACTCAACATTCTTCAAAAATCACTACACAACTGGTGTTTAAATATAATAGAATTAAAGTTGTATACACCAGAGAGTGAATGGGCTCAGATATAAGAGCTCTTTCTTAATAGTAAACAGCTGTGTGATAAGTACTTCAATTGAAACTAAGTTAAACATTAAACATGTAATTACCTCTGTTTTGGATTTCTCAAGGATATTAATTTTGTGAAGATGTTCTTTCTTGTTTTCTAGAGAATACTTCTAAAGAGAGATTTTTCAAAATCAAGAAATGTATTAACCTTTAATCATGGATGGATTTGTAAAAGGAGCACTTGTGAGCACTAAAAAACTATTGCCTCTAATAGCCCGGGGTCCAAATATTTATTATTTAGGTAACAATCCACCTAAACAGTAAAAAAAAATTAAGCTTAATCTTCATTCCTTAATCTTACCTATTCTAATAATCATTTAATCTTCATTTCTTAATCTCCATGTGTAGGAATAAGATCCCTGATATCCTTGACCCAAATAAAATATACGCGGTTTTCTATGACAGCACTCATTTTTATTTTTATAATCCATTAATTTAATATAATGATATTGCAATGAGCTTAGGACTTACCTAATTCATCATCAAAGCAATTAGGTCATTACTCACATAAATTGCTATGTGCCTATGGAGAGTAACCTCTGCACTGGCATGAGGGCGACTCAAACATCCACCAGCCTTGTCACTCAGTCTCCGTGCCTTGTTCCCCTGATAGGCAGCTTAGAAAAGCAAATAGAAGTTTTGGCTCTGGAGCTCAGAACACCTAGGTTTGAAACCTTGTGCCATATACTCACTGATTTTTCTGATATCGGCAAGTTATTTGTCCTCTTCACCTCAGTTTTCTTATGTGTTAAATGGAGACAATGATAGTACTACAACTCACATGATAGCTATGAGGATTTAATGAGAATCCTGGGCAATATATTTAGGACAGTGCATTAGCACACATTCGGTTTCTTAATAAATGTCGATTATTATTACCTGTTTGCAGTTATCTTCTAAAGGATTTGGGTGTTCAATAGACTAAACAAAATGTATAAAAGCAACAAACTGGGATTAAAAATAGAATATAGAAAGTAAGAAAATTCCTTCCATAAGACATCTGCGAGAAAAACTAATTATAGTAGGGCAATTAACTTGACTTTGTTTCTTGATTACTAAACAATGTTCTGATATAAAATTATGAATAAATGTTAGTTAAAGATTTTAGTCTAGAATAGCCTTTATGCAAAGTATATTCTCAAATTTCATTGGGTTAATAATCTGTAATCTGAGCTAACTGCTAAAATATAATCACATTGCAGTAACAGGTACTACAGACAGCAAACTAGTTCATGAATCCTTCACGTGTGTCCTCAATATGATATTTTGCGGTCCATGTTTCTACTAGCAGTTGAAAGTCAATTTTGCTAAACAATTTATATGTATTACAGCTGGATTTGCTATGAAAATATCAATAGCAGTTACATTTTGTATTCTAGAAAAAAATATATCATTAATTGTTCTTTTACTTTTTTACTGAGTGGAATCATTTTCAGTGATGATAGCTCTGGGAGCAATAGATTTGCTATTTATCACTCACAATCTGGTATTGCATTCAACACCTCCTAACTCTCCATTAATTTTATATCAAATTTACATTTTAATTGTTTACAAAGTGCATTTATTTTCTAATATTTATTACTTAAGAAATTTTGGCACTTTTTAAGACAACCATTTACTCAGCACAATAAGTTGCCATTTCTTAATTGATGGGGAATCACATTTACATATACCTAATTCCATTTGATTTTTCTCTCTAAACTTCATGCTCATTTTCAATAGGTTGGGCAAGTGTTTTGGAATGGATCCCTCTCCTCATGGAACTTTTACTTCACTTTTTAGCCTAAAGTTCTTTCAGTTGTGTTTTTTCTGCTTAGTTGAGTCTGTTTAAAACAACTGATTCATTTTTCTGAAATCATATCAGTTTTAGTTAAATTAATTTTTATCTGAACTTTCTTTATATTTTGTTTTATTTATTTATTGTATCCGAACATATTGAATATCTATGGATCTGGTTCAAAAATCTACAAAATCCATTCAACCTCATATGAATGAGTAGGACATTAAGTGAAAATTATTTTATAACAGATAGTGCACTTTATCTTGTAATTTTTTTTTTTTTAATTTGGGGATTACCTGAGTGGTTTAAACTGTAAGGTCTTTCTGGGATCTCTTTCCAAATTTAAAGTCCTTTGTATGGTTTGTAATACTCTGCATACTTTACCCTCAGCACCATTCTCACCCATTTTCTTCCTCTTTCTCTTTTTTTCTGTATGCTTCAATTACAATGACCTTTCTACCCCTCAGACATGCTTTTACTCACAGGGCCTCTGCTGTTTTCTTTTCTGCAAATCTTCCCAAATAGTAGCCTGACTTTCTCCAACACATCTTCTAGATGTCTGCTCAAACACCTGCTTCTCAGAGAGGCATTTCTTGACCACCCTATTAACATTTCACTCCTTTTTATTCTCCTTTCCCTTGCATTATTTTTCTTTATAGCATTTATCATTACTTGAAATTTCACTATCTATTTGCTTGTATGTTTATTATCACTTGTGTCCAGTGGAATATAAGTACCTCGTGGTGTGAACATTATCTATTTTGTACTCCAGTGTACCTCCAGGATCTAGAAGAGTGCCTGGTGGACACCAGACACATGTTATTAAATTTAAAAGTGAATTAATTCCTTCATATATTTTCATTTGTCTTCTCAGATGAAGGAAAAAAGTCAGCACAGTTTAAGTCAAGTACATCTCCTGACTATGTGATATATTTTCCAACTTACTTAAAATATTGATTTTTAATAAATTAGTACCTCTTTGCAAAAATTCTTATTATAACCTAGTGCATTTAATATCAATAATGCTGTTATTCAAACGTGGAAGAAGTTATTATATACTTTTATTATTATTGAAGTATAAATGTGAAAGGAAACAAAACAACTTCATAGTTTTAGGAAAGGTTAAGACACTCTCAGATTTCAGAAGACTGCTCCTAAACGTTTCTACTTGTTTTCATTATGTGCATAAAATAAATATATATAGGTCCTTCTCACTATAAATTAGTTTATCCTCAAATTCAATCACATATCAACTTTTTATCCTCCAAATTCATGTTTATTTAAATTCTTATCCTCTGACCATATTTTTCCTTTCTTTACAAGATTATGTTTTACTATTAGAGCCAATTTCTACATAGTTGCAAATATTACACAACTTCTATTTAAATTCCCCATGCTACTGTAAGATTAAGCAGTGCCTATTTTGACCACGTGTCTATGTGTCTGAATATATATGACATAAAAGTTAATAAAAAGCTGATGAGTAATTTTTAGCACCTAAAATATATTTAATAGGATGGATGCCTGTAAACCTGCCCATGAATCCAGCATAATCTTAATATTGGCAAAAGTGAAAAGCAAAGTTATGATTTTATGCTAATATTATGTATTTGATGGCTGCTCAAGGAAATAACTATTGTAAGATTAATCTGAAGAGAGCAGAAGCCAGTACCTTTCAATGAATCATTCTGAACACAAATATCCTTCCTTTTTTATTGGTAGAGAAAATAGCAGAATCCTTCCAAATTGTGGAAAGCAATTTTTTTCTTTCAAAGTTTTATCTGAAACAAAATAATGAGTGGTAGCATAGAAAAGTAGGAATTTGCCTCTTTTAGACAATTTTTAATTTATTTTTTATAACATACAGTATAAATATAAATTGTTTTTAGTGGGCAACAATCTAGATCACTTAATTTAATATGTAATCTTTTCTCAAATTAAAGGTATCAGAACTCATTTTAGTCTTGGCATATCTTTATACTGTAAAGTAGAAAATGGCACATGTTAATTATTTTTATGCATCCAGTGATTTAAGCTCTTTCTGGGAGAGAGAGGGAACAGGACAAAAATTTTAATTGAAAGAGTAATTTCTAAATAGTCTTACTGACAAAGAAAAAATACCATAATGTCTAGAAATGGCCCATAGAATATATGAAAAAAGTGTTATACATTCCTGTTGGGTATTGTTTAATTGAACATTGGACAGTAATCAAAGGTTCCAACACTGGCACTTTTATGTTGTATGATATCAGACACTGAGATTAAGAGCTGTAAGATATAACTTCATGATTTTTACTCAAAAAACTCTGGAGTATCAGTTAGCTTTAGTCTTCTAAAAATAAGACTGAATAGAGAGTAAATTTGTAATTTAGGCCATATACTGTCATTTCAGGTACTTTTCCACACTCTTTGGTCTTTCTCCCCTTCATCGTAGATCGTCAGAGTTAGATCAGAACTCCCTCAAAGCTCTGGTCCCTACTGGAGAGCTAACAGAGTGATGTTTGTTTAGAGGCTGACAGTCATGGATTATCTAATCAGATACCTTTTAAAATACTTTGTTAGATACTTTAGTACTTTAACACAGTGGTCTTTAAACTGTATCATTGGAGTTATGGTAAGTCACACCACAGAGTACACAGTTGTGGACAGATAGTTAACATCAACTTCCATATGTATTCTTTTCTAAAACTGCTCTACCTAAGGAACACCTATGCTGGAGAGGTCTTGACCATTCCCTTTTCCTACCTTCTCTTTCATAATCTCTTTTCTCTCATCTCACCGAAAAAAGGCCTATACTTATCTGTCTTTAAAATTACTGTGATGCATTTCCCAGAGTTGTATAAAATTCCATAGTGCACAACAGAAAGATAACTTGATATACGTATGTTGGTTGAGCCTTTTAAAAATAAGATACCAAAAAGCCAGGTTACAATTTTATGTCTTTTTTTATCTTACTACACATTCCCTAAAGGCACTATTCTACTTCATGGAGCACATAAAAATTTAAAAGTTGTATGACAGATGGTGGCAAATTCGGAGATACATAAAATATAGGTCTTTTAGTTTGATCAGTTCATGAGTATTCCCTATCACAGTCGGTTAGTCATTTTAATACACTATTCCAGCAAAAAGAACATCAAATCTAAACATTATTTGCTTTCAAAGACCTCCTAAGAATATGATTGGTAAGGGGATTTACAAAACTTTGGATATTTTATCTTTAAACATGAGGATGCTGTGATGACTAGGCTCTAAATTAGCTTTATTAAGATATGTATATATATATAACTGACTCATTTTGTTGTAAAGCAGAAACTAACACACCATTGTAAAGCAGAAACTAACACACCATTGTAAAGCAATTATACTCCAATAAAGATGTTAAAAAAAAAATGAGGATGTAATACCTATCTCTTAGAGATGCTGTTAAGATAAAAATATAATAATAATACATCTGTACATTTCTGACATCGTAGGCACTTAGTAAAACCTCTATTAATATTTTTTAAAAAAGATAGTCACGTTTTAAATTATAGTTTGGGAAACGTTTGGCTGCAAAAACATTGAATTCAGATTAACATGAGTTTTGTTTCCTTAAAACAGTAAATATGATTAAATATAGGACTTTAAACTTGCATCTTTATAATGTGCATTTAGAAATGAGATGGTAGCAAAGTGAATGCTATTAACATTTGCTTTGATTGAAAAAGGCAGTAAAATTATTTTCTGACTGGGAGGATAATTTGACTGATTCTTTTGAGAAGGAAAACTGGCCTTTCCCATTTTGTAATGGCAGACATTTTTTTCACTTTTGCAGCAAAATCTGCAGTCCATTCACTTCCTTTACAGGGTAGGTAGGGGTGGTTGGGTCTTGGGAATGAGAAAAGCAGGTAACCCAGTCTGTTTTCTTTGTTAATAACAGACCTTGTGGCATACAAATTAAAAATGTGTTATTAGCAGGAGAACTCTAAACTATGGAATTTTTGCAGAATATTCCTTGTTGTCTAGGATTGCTTATGATAAACCAGCAATCCGTGGATTTATGGGGCAGAGGCTCTCTGGAAAAATGTCATATTAACTATATGTACTATCCGAGTGTAAAATGTAAATGTTGCATGAACCCAATGGTTATTTGTATGTAAACAGAGTGACTATAAACCCTCCTTATAAACTTTATACATTAATCTGTTCCAGAAAATGTCAGATCCAGATGGAGTCCGGGGAGCTACTCCAGGGGTTCATGACATCTCCTCTGCTTTGTGCATGGGAAATATTCTTGAAATTATTAGGAAAACTTGATACTAGGTAAGACCTGTGATTCAGGTAAATTTGATTTGACAATCCAGTTCTTTGGATTATCTCAGTTGGTTTCCAATTCCTTGTTTAACAATATGGAGAAAAGAGCTAATCAAATTATCAGCTGATTGATCATTAAACATAATTTTTTCATGATGACACAACCCAGAAATTGTTCAGAATAATTGAGTGACAATGTTATAAGAACACATCTACTTTCAACTGCTTGAGCTGTGCTCCTCAGCACTTACATGTGCTCAAATAAAAACAGTATATCAACTTTAGACATGGAAATGTAATAGACCATAAGATCCCATCCTTATGCCTAAAGAGACGGTAAAAATACAAAAGAAAACTGGAACACATTCCAATAGACAGTTATTGACTTTGTTTATCTTTGGAAAGAATGCAGATTACTCCTATTGAAGTTCAGCATTCAATCCTCAAAAGACTTTGAAGTCAGCTCCTATAAAGTCCAGGTGTAAACCTCTCCTGGAAATTGTGTAACTTCCCTTGGTACAAAATAGACTTTCACTCAAACATACAATTAATTTTCTTATCAAATATTTACTAACTTTTAAAAGTAATAAATCCATTTTCTAAATTCTAGGAAATTTAAAAAAATATATACAAGAACCCAAAACCACCTCTTATCTTATTTATATTAACCAAATATAAACATTGCTAGCATTCAGATGTTATTTTTTTAAATTCCTTTTGTTGTTATTGTTCATAGAAATTAGTGAATTTCCTTTTTAAAATCTGGAATCATAGGCTTTTCACTTAAACTTAAAACATTAACATTTTTATGTGTTACTAAATATACTTTGAATGCATGACTTTAATGGCTGAATAATATGCTATCAAAAAATAAACAAAAATGTATTTCAGTATTCTGTGACTAATAATGTTACCTCAATTACCTTTTTATAGAAATTGTTGCCTACATTTATTTATTTGAAATAGGTCCCTAGGTCAGGAAGTTTGTATAGATTACTAGGCTGACAGGGAGCAAAAATGCCGGTCTCTCCGCATTCTCCACATCATTTAGTACAATGTTTTCAACTTTGATAGGTGAGAAATTTTAATTTACCTTTCTTTGATTACGTAGAGGTTGAATGGTTTTTAATTTTTTTGGCATATGAAATTTTTTCTTCCATGAATTGTTGAGCAACCTAATCTTGACAATTAAATATGCTGTTCATTTTATTCATTCTCCATATCCCCAATAATAAAAAATATAGCTATCTCTTTACTACCATCTTAATGAACAGGATTTAAGGTCAATCATTTCAGAACATTCACAGACAACATGCTCTCTATAAATGATCTTGTTTCAAGGATACTTCATTTTCCATTACGTAGGAGAGGACTAGTAAATAGTTCCTACTTGGGTACATGGAGATTTAAGGGTCCAGTGCAGCAGACACAAATTTTCATTTGCCCTGAAAAATAACATATGGCTCTCTCACACAACTCTGCCAAATGCTTTTCATGTATCTCTAACTGTTCTATTTCAAAAAAGTATAACAAACCATTTATATACAACCAGCAGGAAATATGTTTTTTATCTCAAAACAGCAGAAAAATAAAAAATAATAGCTTATCATTTTCCTAAGTGCAAAGGACCATATTGGTCCTGGAAATGAATCATGGAAATCTCATGAATTACATATGAAAAATTTCAAACTGCATTTGGAGTGGAAGCCAAAAATCTCCACACCTAAGAGCTGCTGATGTGGTATTATGTGTTGTTAGATTATTTTTAGTTCTGCTAGCTGAGACCAAGCATTTCCATATTATTTGCATTTGCATCCCCTTTTTTATAATAATTAACAATTCTTTTCACAGTCAGCAGTACAACCAATTTACTGACATCAACATTAATTTCCAATGAAGTTTAGGCTACTATTCAGAGTGAAACATTACTGTAAACTACACTTAGCAAAAGGAATCTTTTAAAAGTCATTTTAGCAAAATTTTAACTACAAATATTTGATGTTTTATATTTGTAATTTGACTGAAGCATTGTCATCAGTTGGACATTTACATAAGTTTATTAAAGCAATACAGAAACTCTTTTGTAGATATATTGTTTTGTTTATCTGATAAAGAGTAACTGAATTTTAAACCAATATTTCTGGGCAAGAAGATGAAATAATAGCAGAGAAAAGCTTTTTGGTATTGAGATTTTTCTAAGTCATCCTGGTAAACAAAGATGGTAGGCAAAGTTAAATCATTTTTAGGAAGCTCTTTACACTAAGCTGTCTAATTTAAAAGAAAGCATCCTTAGGGAATAAGATAAGCCTACACCTGGTAAGAGCTGAGCCTGAATACCTCAAAAGTAAAAATAAGTGACTAGAAAAAAGTGATTGCAAATACCTATGAAAGAAAAATTTGAAGAGTTTTTGACAACTATAAACTCACTTCTACAAACATACACACATATTTTCAGGTAAGTTCTCAAGTGTGAGACTATTTCTGATTCTGTGGGCCCAAGAACCGAATCAACTCATACTCTGCGGGTGAATACATTCAATTGACCCAGTCATCTGATTTCATGAGCACAGTGATGTGTGAATGGAATAACTGGGGGCTCTAGCTTTCTTGACTGTGCCGGCTGGTTAATAAACTTCAGTATGTAATTGTTGCATTTCACATGTACGTGTGCCATGGGTCTGTATATTACTTATAAAATTAGATCATTTGTAGGACTGTTAAGCTTTGTGGGGATGCAAAAAGTTCAATATGGAAATCAAAACAGTTGGAGGAAACATAACTACGTACAAAGACGTTATTTCAGTCTATTCCAGTTGTTCTCAAACAAGGTAATTTTGCCCCCCAAGGGACACTTGGTGATGTCTGGACACAGTTTTGGTTTTCATAACTGAGGGAGTACTACATGCATCTAATGGGTAGAGATCAAGGATCAAGACATAGTACAAGGCACAGAACATCTTCCAGAGCTATGGAAAAGTACTGGAGGGCAGTGGGGAGAGGAGGCAGGTTGATCAACGGGATTTGGGATGTGTACAGCAAGCGCATTGAGTTATTCCTGAGTTTGCAGATGTATTAACTGTGATTAGGTCATCTATGTCAGCTAATCAGTATTCATGGAAGTTAGGCTCCTACCCTTCCACAGAGACTAGGAAATGGGGTGTTCTCTCTGTCAATGTTTACATTCCAAAGAGAAGGTTCTCAGTTTCCTGAAAATGACATTTCCTGGGTTGTAACACTTGCAGAAGGCTGGGAGAACACTGACAAATATTTCAAAAGGGCAGAGAAAGAATTCACAATTGCAAGTTTTCCAATGTAAATCCTTTAAGAGAAGGTGGGTTAGGGGCCTAGAATCAGGAGGAAACCTCGCTAAAGTTTAGTCACGTTGAGGGGAACATTAAGACCATCTTGGTCACCTGTTATCAAGTTTGTTCACTATTACTTTATAAAAGTTACCTATTTCTTCCAATTATGTGATGACCTCCATAAAGAGTTTTTCTTTCTTTTTAATTTAAGCAGAGAATTGGTGGTATTTTGTGCTCAGTACGTAGAGTGCAGCACACAGAGATGAAATAAATCCTTTTAAAGTAAAGTAATTTGATTGAAATAGGTAGAACTTTTCAGCTCAAATATTTAACTATAATAAAACCTGAGTTTTTTATTCAAGTGTAACGACTATAAACTATATAGCACAAAAGAACTAGATACATGTTACACTATATAAGTTAACAATCATAAATATAACTACTTGTTTATAATCTAGTTTATGGATGCAAGTATAAGCTTTAGAATCAAACACATATGGGGTTGAGTCCAAGATTAATCACTTACTATCTCATTGAACTCTGAGCTTCAGTTTATTAACTGCAAAATGGGTTTAATAAACCTACCTGGTAGATTACTTTAAAGATGAAGTGAAATTATATGTGCTCTTCTTACTCTAGTCACATCTTCTCCTTTGGTGGTCTGATCTACTCTCTTGGTGTCAAATACCATTTAAATAATGATGAATTTTAAATGTGTAATCCAGAAGAGGATTCTGAGCTTGGGATCCACATACCAATTGTCTTTTGATTCCTCAATTAGCTTTCTCATAAAACTTCACACTAACATATCCAAAACATGAAGCAGCACCATCATCTACACAGCTACTCAAGACATAATCATGGAAGGTTGTCTTTTCTCTTTCTTTCTCACGGGGAACTGTATCTAATCCATTCAAATATTTTCCATTTTATCTCCTAGCCATTTCTCAAGTCTGTTCACTTCCCTCTACTTCAACTGTTATCTCCTACTCCATGCTATCATTCATTCTGCTCTTAGTAATGTGTTTCTTGCTTCATTCTGGCCTTTCTATAATCTAGTTTCCACCAGATCTTTCAAAAGCATGATTCTGAAATATTTGGATACCTGCTAATTCCCAGAGTCTGGAATACAGTAAGCCCTCAAAAGTTAGTAGGCAATATTGCTATGACTGCTATCATTATTCCTACAGAAAAAGTACTGTGGGTCTCTGATATAAATTTCCAAATCTCCATACCCTAGGATTAGTGAAGGGGCAGAAATGTCTTTCCTCTAATTTGTTCTGCAATTCTCATTCAGCTTTCTCTAAATTCTACTGATATCTTTCTGTGTATTCCACTCTGTTTCTCTGTCCTTACTAATATGTGCTTATAGTGCCCTTCCGTAACAAGGCCCATATTAATTTGGCTAGTTTTGCAGGTTAGTACTGGGTTGACAATGTTGCAAGCAGCCTGAGGTCATAACCTTTGGCTCCATCACCTACTATAGTGTGATACATGATAAGTTACTTAACTTCCCCATGATTCAGAAATCCCATCTTTACAATGTGTATAATAATATGAATTGTACGGAACTCACAGGGTAGATATGAGGATTAGAATTAGAATGTAAAATATTTATAACAGTTTTTGGTCACTGCCAGCACTTAGACATATTAGCATTAATAACGTGTTATCATTACAAAGAAAAATGTCATTATAGATTGCTAAGAGCAGACAAAGTATCTCATCTCAATTTTAAATTCTAGGTATTTTTTTTTTAATTTCTGGAATTTCTTTTAAAGTTACTGACCTCAGCAGATGAAGACCCTTTGTGCCCTTTCCAGGCAAAGTAAGTGGTTGCTCCAGGGTTCCCAGAGTATTTTTAGTTGGATTATTGGCCCTCTTTCAGTTTTTCTTTGGCTTAAAAGCATTTGTGAGGTCAAAGGGACAATTTCACAAGGGTAGCATGGCCAAGATATCTGGCAGTAAGATAACTGGTATGTTCAAATTGGAATCATCAAACTATGGTCCTACTGGAATCATTTCCTAAGCAAAGAAATTTAACCAGGGCAGCTGAATTAGAGAAATACTTGCTCTCAATTGATATACCTATAGAGTAATTTGCTAAATATGCTGGACTATATAAACACTTTTTTGAACAGATATCATGCTTTAAAGTTATTTTATATTTTCAGTAGTTTGTAAAACCATGCTAGGCATGCAGGAGATAATAAATACTTAATTGATGATTGATTATTACTCAGGGATTTGGAGTAATTAAAGCAGGTCCTTGGGACTTCCCTGGTGGCACAGTGGTTAAGAATCTGCCTGCCAATGCAGGGGACATGGGTTCAATCCCTGGTCCAGGAAGATCCCACATGCCATGGAGCAACTAAACCCGTGCACCACAACTACAGAGCCTGCACTCTAGAGCCCATGAGCCACAACTACTGAGCCCGGTGCCACAACTGCTGAAGCCTGTGTGCCTAGAGCCTCTACTCCGCAAGAAGAGAAGCCACTGCAATAAGAAACCCGCACACCACAACGAAGAGTAGCCCCCACTCGCTGCAACTAGAGAAAGCCTGGGCACAGCAACGACGACCCAATGCAGCCATAAATAAATAAATAAATTAATTAATTAATTAATTTAAAAAATACAAATGCTATAAAAGCATGCAGAGATAATTAAAAAAAAAAAAAGCAGATCCTTATGTACTTGTGAATAACCTAACTTGTTTGTTATATATTCAAGTCAGAAACTTTTGGATAGAACCTTTCTCTTTATCCATCATACCCCCAGTTATTGTCAAGTACAAACTCTATTCTAGCACATATTATTCTGTCTTGCCATGATTTGTTTACATGTCTTCTCTTTCCTCATTCTTCCAAGGAACCCAAATATTTGTTGAATTAATGAACCAATTAATGTAGTTTTGTTTGTGTGTGTCTGTGTGTGTGAATTCTCAGGCAGAATCAGTGAGTGTAGAGGTAAATAAATATATTTCCTTGAAGACTTTCTGGATAATGGAAACTTTACTCCCCCCAAAAGAGGGCAAGAGTATCATAAATTAATACTGGTCTGTTAAGCCTAAAATCCTAATGGCCTGATATGTTTGTTTTGTTTATAACAATATGTCAGCACTTTGAGAGGAGATATGTTCCTAGAAGCAGCAACTCAGTCTTCATATGGCACAAACAAATCTAATGAAACCTAAGTGGATAAAATTCTCTTAAATAAAATTTTTATGAATGCCACAAATCCATGCTTTGGATATTATTGGGGAGTTGCAAAACCTAAAGTGTCAATTATTAATAACTGAGTGAAGGGGAGTGCCAGAGAAGAAAGCCATGAACCCAGGAAACAGGTTGTTCTCTACTGTGTGAAAGTTCATGGTGCTAGGAAAGTAGACACAAGAGAGTATGGGAGAGGTTTTGGCTCAGTGACCCAATACTTATAAATTCCCTAGTCATTCTCCCAGTAGTTCAGCTTTTTCCAATGTAGTCCAGAGAGAGGAATTGTTTGAAGCTAAATTGAATTGTGTATGCAAATTCCAGCATACCCTGTAGGGAAAAACACAG
>NW_006770496.1:0-21351 GCF_000442215.2 Lipotes vexillifer | reverse complement strand
AGGGAAAAACACAGATATTGACAGCAAGAAGAGAGAACATGCTTGGCATTGGGCATGTGGAGAAATAGTTTAAGAGACTGAGGTTTGAAGAGATGGTAAAATATATCCAAGGTTATACAGATTCATATTAATTCAAATTACATCTTCTGAATACCTATGATGAGACAGATATTGTGGTAAAGACTCTAATATGCAGTTTCTCATTTCCATATCAATTTAACTCCAAGAGGAGAATCGTAAGTGTTAGATTTGGGCAAAAATATAACACCATATCAAGACTGCTCTTTCATATCTTCAGTTAGTTCTAGAAAAACTATTTTACATGAACAATACTTTTAGGATAAAGGAAGTCTAATTCTTTTGTCCAGACAGCACTGAGGCAATTCTCTTTGTCAACTCTACTTGAGTAAGAGGTAACGTACTATTTAAGACCAGAGCTATTCCAGAGAAGAACAGAGAGGGATATTGGTAAAAACAAGTAGTAGTTAGTCTTTTGGTTCCATTCCTTAATGTGCATTTGTGAAAATGTTATCCTTGGACTGTTGCATAAAGTGAATAAATTTTAAGATCCTTCAAATCTAACAGCATGACAACTGACAGAACACTACTATGTCTCAATTCAAAATCAAACCAATAATAGGCATATTTCTAGAAGGGGAAACCATAAGTATCACAAAACTCCACGTCTCCTTGTCAACAGCAGATTGGACCAGATGGGCTGGGGTGAACCTAGCAGATAGTTTACAAGACAGATGAATGACCAATGTATAAACTCTCAGCAGAGGCATAATAGTTTAGTGCTGGTCCCAGTAATTATAGTAGTCCATGTGCAAAGGAAAAAGAAAACAGATGAGCAAAGAGAATGGCATACATATGAAAAGAAAATCAGAAATTAGAGTGGTTATATAGCTCTTTGGTCAGGCCAGAATTGCTGTCCTTCAATTCCAATTCAGTTAAAGCCTAAACATACTTTCTCCCCTTGGGTTCCATGAGATTCTCTTTATATTTGAAAACACACACCGTCCTACCTCTTATTGAGTGGAACTTTTGTTTTCTTCAACCTCAAAAGATCCTAGCTACAACAAGCTCATTCATTAAAAAAATCTCTCAACCTCATATTGATATATTGACATACCAAATTATCAACTGTCAACATTATGAAGCTTCAGTAACAATTGGAAAATTGTTACTCTCTTCATTTTTATGTCTGAAAATAGATGTCTGGGTCCAACTGGACTTATCTATGTAGTTCTTTGGTAAAAAGTCTTTTGTTAGTAAACTTCTGAGTTTTTGATTGCTAAATCTTTGTTATAAGGCAAACCTTGTTTAATCTTCAACAGTTCTACCTTGTTTTTTATTTTGACCTCAGGGATGTATTATTTGTTTTATATTTTTTCTGAACTTCAAGTTAAGAAGGCTGGTTGAGTTTTGTACCGTTATAATCAGTGTAGTTCACCTAGAATTTGTGACTGCTTTGAGGACACTTTGCTCAATTTAGATATTCAAGCTCTCTACTAATTTTCCTAAGAAATTTTCATTGAATATTTGAAATATCAGAAACCATATATCTCGATTTATTTCTCCCAACATCTGAATAGGTTTGTTCCTCTTGACAGCCTATTCTCATGCCAAGTATGTAGTTTTCATCTTTTGAATCTGAGGCTAATATAACTTTGGACAACGTGTGAAGTATTTAGCATATCTGAATTAATGTTTACATTGTCTTGCACAAGCCACTTAACTCTTCTGCTAAGTTGATGTGAGTTATATCTTTATGTATTTTAGAAAGTTTCTCTTGATATTTGAGATATTACCAGTACACACTCACTGGTGAAGAAATTTTTCTGAGCCATTAAAATGTCAGTGAAAGAGGACGTCAAAATTGGAATTTCAACTTAGGCACCAAGAAGCAACAATTGCCACAGAAGGCGGCAGGTCAATATTACAAAGAAAATGAAAAAAGATTCAGAGCCAAGATTCTCAGGAACTCCTCAAGCAAGAGCATAAAAAATTTATCAGGTTTAGAGAGGCAACAGATTTTTTAAGAGGTTTTTTTGTGTGTGTGACTTATTTTTTTTTCTGTGTGTGTAAAAGTGCTATTGTCATGCTTTGAATGAAGTTAGAAATATTGATTAATATCTTACACTAAACGCCTCTAATCGCTAAATTGAGACTATGTTTTATAACTTGAGATAAATCTAGAACCGTCTGTCACACTAGATTTAGCACACATTTTGATCCAGTGGGAGAAAAAACAAGCTTCCTCACTGAATAAAATTAAAAAATAAAATTGTGTTTTATTTACATCCACAGGCTGTACATTTCAACATATTGGCTACAACAATTTTTATTTAGCCAAAATATGCTGCTGGAGAGTTATCTCTTTTTTGTTTCATACATCAGATGGTCAGGAGAGGTCATTAAAAGTAAAGCAAAACAAATTTTTAAAAGACTGTAGTGTTAGGATGATGACTCTTCCTGGAAACCAGAATTTACCAGAATATTTTATTTTGCGATTTATAGAACTGGTGAGAGGTATTCCTTAAATATCAATAATTTTTTGAAGTGACTTGCTCTTTTATAAGCCCAAGGTAGTTGGGTAAAGAAGGGTATTTTAATGTAATATATTGGACCCTTGAACCAAAGCAATACTATCATTCAGACAGAAGTGATAAGAAATGAATTCAGGTTGGGGTTGAGATTTTGAAAACAGAAAAAGAAATAAGAGGAAAGCAATATTTTAAATTTTAGTTCCATTAATAACTAAAGGTAAGATGTTTGCATTAATCCTGACAAGAGTAAAATCTTTGAAAATGGTAGTTGGCTGCAGTGAAGGGAACCAAAGCCTTACTGGAGAGTTGAGTAAGAATTAGTTGGCTAGAGTTTTTTTTAAAGCTTAATAAATGGAGAAGAATAGCCTTTTTATATGCTCCAAGGAGAGCCAAAGGGGGGAACCTAACTATATTTCTATGGAGAAGTGAAGAAAATGAAAACTAGCACAACTCATGTTCCTAATACACAACTGAAAGAGAATGAGAAAGGACAGAGAATAAAAGCGAGCACTGAGAGGTTATGAAGAGAAGCCAGTGTGGGTATAGGTGAGGTAGTCTATCTTTAAGCCTAGTTAGTCAACAGAATAAGAGACAGGAGAGAGAAGCTGCCACCACTAGAAAAGACTGTCCTAGTGCTAAGAGACAATTATGGTGACACAGTTTCATTTCACTGAATATGTTACTCACTCAAAAAGCCATGGTTGATTTCATATGGGTTGGAATTGATATAACCGAACTGATGGAAGAAATAGACAACAATAAAAATAGTGTCCATTTATCAAGTTTGCCATCATTAAAACATCCCCATGCAGCTTAATACCATAATTGAAAACAGAGATCTGAGAAGCTGTAGATAATTAGAGAACCGCCTTAGTAATAAAATGTGAGCTATTGACATATGCATACCATTATGTTGAGAAATAGTCACATAAATTCAGGACAATTAATATTTTATATTTAACTTTTGGGTTTCATAGCCTGACTATATGGTACTGGATTCACCGAGTCTCCCTGCTGCTTCTCCTTTTTTTTTTTGTCTATGACTACTTTTCAATCATTTCACTTCAAGTCAATAGGATCATCAAAGTGTGGAAGATGACAGAGAGGCTATAAAACCTGAACCAGTTAGTATCTGCAATTGCTAGTAGTACTGTCAAGAGCTTATAAAGAGGGAAAGATGGAAAATACTATCTAAAATTACATTAGGGTATTATTGTGGCTTTAAATTACCCATGCAATTTTTGTTTCTCATTATCACATGTAATTCAGAAGTAGCTGTTCATGACAAGGCAATAATAAGCAAAAATTCTTGTCCTTAATAAACAATAGAAGCTGTTAGCCTTTTAAGTATTAGCTTAAGTATTAGCTAATACTCTACCAGTTTTCATTAGTGGAATTATCCCCTTTCTACTACATTAGTGCTTACTTAAATGTAAAGAAGCCCAACTATTTCTGAAAAGCAGGACAGAACTTATTCCATTTCATTCATAAGCATATGTTCTTTTCGAATGTTACGCAACTGAATTTGTAAAGTTATTTTCAATTAATCTGCAATTGTAAAATTAATATATTTTATTATATTTTGTTATTAAAACTTTCTAAAAAACAGTCTTACAATCTGAAAATACATTTCCCTTTACAATACCACCTTCTTTAATCTTGCTTCCTAGAGATAACCAGCCACCATTAACAATTTAGTTTGTAACTTGCCAGAATATTTTCCATGAACATGTAGACATACGATTATGCTACCTATACATAACCTGCTTATTGAGGAGTCACAATTCATTCAATAATCAACATAATGACTTTTAGTTTTATGGCTTCTATCTTCAGAAACAGTACGTTTAATTCTTCTCTCTCAACTATCTCTTCCCTTAAATTCCCTACTTTTGTTTATTAAAATTGAACTCAGTATTCAGTACATTTTAAGATTCTAATATCTTATGTAATTCTGGTGGCCTCCACTGGTGTGTGATTTCTGAGTTCACAATGTGTATGATTTCTTGAGGTAGACTGTATCAATAGCTTCTCTCCCAGTCATACAGAAACACCTGAGGGAGAACAGCCCATCTCCCTTTTTGGTCCTGATCAGCACCCTAGCCTCTGTACAGGGCATGACTTCCCTGGGCACCAACAGCTCTTACCCCTACGCTGGGCTCTATACTCCTTTATGAGACCCTTTTTATTCTCCAAGAATTGCAGAGATTGGCATGGGTGTCTGCTGCCCTCATCTCAGGCATACTATCCCAAAGATCTTTTCCAGCCTATTGCTGGCTATTCTCAAAAGCCTCTACCTTCAGGAACCACACACAAGATATTGTCTTCAGCCTAAAATTTCATACTTTCTTCCAAACTCCAGAAACACAGGCCCAGTTTTTGCAGAAACTTTGTGACCACATTTCACTGTTTCAGTTGCAATAGAGAAGCCTGAGTTTCAGTGGGAAAGAAGACGCTCATCTCCTTCTAGAAAACCACTCTCAGTATCCAACAGACAGTTTCTTAGAGCTACCCATTCATTTGGTTTTGAGTGAAGTGGGACTCAAACCCCCTCCCCTGCTGAGAGGGAAGGAAGTTACCTCTCACCCCTAACACTTATCATCACTAACACTACCTTTCCCATAATGCCCTGGTCCCTCCTGCTCTCTCTTCTTCCCAGTCCTCTCCTGGGAAGGGTGCAGGGGAAGATTTTTGAGTGGAGACGCATTTTCAGAGTTTTTTTTTTTTTCTCTTTCCTCTTAGTAAGCCCAAGAAAGTATCTGATCCTAGCCATCATTTGAGGGCCAATAGGAAATGACCCACTCAGTACAATGTCGCACAGATGTAAACACATTCACACACATGCATACAAAGTGCAATAGCATATTACTATACTATCCACCTTGTTATGCAAATTGACATTGTTTAACATTTTATCAATATTTCCCTCACTGTAAATATAGTGCCACCACTTTCTATTAGTAGTGTGAAACTGCTATGTCTTCAATGGCTATATTTTTTATTTTGAGCTTTCTGATTAACTAACATTTATTATGGCATACATAGCATTTTACTTACATCTATGCAAATGTACTTTTTTATTTTTCAAAAGAAATTCTTTTAAGCTTTAAAATATTTTTTTAAATTATTAAAGTTGGAATAGCTTTGATTATATGCAGTAATTCAAAAAAAAATAGTATCAATATTGAATTAAACCACATGAATTGGCTTTTTTTTTACATTTTTAATTCTTCTTTATAATTCTTATTAAAATTTTATTTATTCTTTTTTCTGAAAAATCAATGTACATTTTGTTTTAATTTTATTCCAATGTTTTTGTATGCTGTTTTTTTAAATAAGATTATTTTCAGTGTAATAATATTGTAAGTACGTAAGGAAGCTATTTCTGTGGAGCTGAAAAAATAAAAGTGCTCATGAATGAAACTCTGAAATAGTCTTTTTCAGAGTTTGAATAGTTTGAATTTGATAATTCAAATTATCAAACTATTATTTCAGAGTTTGAATAATAGTTTGAATTTGATAGCTTTAAATTTTTCTTTCAGTTGTACTAGGTAACTTATGTTTTCTATTTTTAACTCTTTTGACCTTTTTTCTTCTCACAGAAACATTATATTCTGATTTTTTGTTTTGTTTTTAGAATTGCACACAGTATTTTCTGATAATAATATCTATTCTACCTTCAAATTATATGTACTCATGTTATCTCCTTTTTCTTTGACTTTTGAATATTATTTGACAATTACATTATTTTACAAGGACTTGGCCCTTGGAGTGACTTATTCATTTTATTGTTTTACTGCTTTTATAATTCATGATTTTCAATGTTTAATTTGATTGCTTATCTTCATTTGCTTCCCAAAAGCTTTGTTTCAGAGTTTCTGATTTTTAGTTTACTGAATTTCTCTAAGGTCACTCATGTAACCATCTACTGTAAATGCTTAATGGACACTATAAAAAGCTTTACCTTTTCATTGGAACGTGAAAATTTGGACATATAATTACCATATAATCGTTAATAATTACTTAATTCAGCTATCTCATTTATTTTTCTACTTAATAGTGAAATACTGAGAAAGCTATGTTAAAATTGTTAATCTTTCCTAAGAGTTCAATGATTCATTTATACATGTTAATGACATACAACTATGGTTTATTATAAATTTTGTTTCTCAAATAATAAAAACTTCATCTAGTAGAGTTACTTCAGAGTCTACCTAGATTCATGTATATATTTCTTAATTTACTTATTTATTTATTTTTGGCTGAGTTGGGTCTTCGTTGTTGTGCACAGACTTTCTCTAGTTGTGGCGAGCGGCGGCTACTCTTGTTGTGGTGCGCAGGTTTCTCATTGCGGTGGCTTCTCTTGTTGCGGAGCATGGATTCTAGGCACGTGCGCTTCAGTAGTTGTGGCACACAGGCTTAGTTGCTCCATGGCATGTAGGATCTTCCCGGACTACTGATCAAACCCGTGTGCCCTGCATTGGCAGGAGGATTCTTAACCACTGCACCACCAGGGAAGTCCTTAGATTCATATTTATATTTTGCTTTCTGTTTTCTTTAAAGGCCTGTAGCGGGTGTATATTTTATCCTGTATTTACCTAATTATTTAAGTTTTTGTGGAAGCAGTGTTTGTCTAAATTTTGGTGTTGTTTTTCTATTTTAATGATGGATTTAAATACTTTAAATTTATGGCTATGACTCATTTTAATTATTGGTTTACTTTCTACTCATTAGACTGCCAGTTTCTTGAGGCCTGGAATTATGTAGTTTGTCTATACATCCCCAAAGACTAGTATAAATTCTTGTTCACAGACCATACTAAAAAAATAATTCTTGGATGAACAAATGAATCTCCTCTATCCCTTCATTTTTCATTCATCAACTTACACTACGATCCCAGATCAAGTGTCAAAATATTCCATTTTAGTCCTCAAAACTCCAAATTTCGCACTGTTTTTATAGAAATTGGTTTATAAAATAAATAATTAAGAAATTAAACACGTTTCTAGTAGTGTAAAAATGGTTAAATTGGTAATGCCAAACTCCTCAGTGTTTTATAAACTAATGCAGGAGCTTAATTTACTTTTAGAAGTGTAATCTTTAGGTGTTTCTAAAATCATTGGCCAAATCACTGGAAGCAATCTTTATTTGGAATAAATAATAGGACTAGTTACTATTTATTCCGAAAGTAATCTCACTGAGCTGTTGTGAAGAATTTTGAGGCGGCAAATCCCTTTTGGGGTTAAATTACAAAACATAATAAATTCTGTTGGAAATCGATACTCTGGATATTCTGGCACATACGTTATAGATGAGTTAATTTGACATTCATTTAAAATTTAATCCTTAAATTAAAATTATTTTCACAATTAATTATAAGGTTACATACAGAATTATTCTGAATCATGTATATTAAAATTTACTTTTCTAAGCATCTTGGATGTAATAAAAATGTACTTATTTAAATTGCTTGATTAAAAGAGCAGTAGGAGTTAAAGAAATATGAACTGTAGGATATTTTTCAATCAATGCAATGACCAGAAATAGACCAACATATTGCCTTGAAGACAATCAGATCTCAGTGTGCTTTATTATTTTGCATAAATTACTTATGCATTGAAATCTAAAGCTTTTAATATGTAAAATTAGAATAATATACATTATATGTTTCAAGTAGTTTTGAGGTAAGAATGAAATTGTGAATTTAAACAAAATTAAAATTGTGCCTGAATTTAGTAAATATTGTGACCAGGATTAGAGTCCAGAACAGTCACCAAATCTTCAAGAAGGAAGGGGAAGAAATCATGAGTATTCTCACTCACACACACCTCACATATTCTCAATGAACTGGCAAAAAGAATTCGTGGAGAAACAGTGGTCCCCACCAGCAGGTCTTCAGCATCCTCATGCCTCTGATCTCTGATTTTTAGGGCTAATTCTTCCCTTTACTTTCCAGACTTAACCATGATTAAAATTGTCTCCCTCCTTTTCCCCACTAGTTTAGAGAAAGCAGGGTGATTTTATGAAAAATCATCAAAAAGACTTTACTGAAGAAATAAAACAAAGAAAATAGAGCTAACAAAAAGATTATAAAATAAAACATACATCTACAATGCTTTCTGATGATAAATGGGTTAATGTTATTCACAGACCTGAGTTTCATGCATTCTCCTTATAAAATTCCATGGTCTTTGCCAAGAAAATTTTCTTTTCATATGTGTAAATAATTATTCCTATTCATCTCATTTTTTCCCCTACATATTCTCCTGGAGTGGACCAATACGTAAGTTTTTTAGACAGCTGACTATTTTCAAGATGTCATGGACAATAGTATATTACTATTTAACTCACGTTCAGAGTCTTTCTTTAACTATCTTAGAAATCTACAACAGAAGTTTTTACAAATTACTGTGTAAACTAATGCATAAAATGCATAAATGTATTAGTGATTATGTGCAAAAATACTACTAGTGAATCATGTTTATCTAGAATGGACAATGTTTTATACTCTAAATTTACTACTATATTACTATAGTACTATACTATATTTACTATACTATATAGTACTATACTATATAGTATAGTACTATACTATATTTACTACTATATTATCTTGCTCTTTCTACTGATTACAATTTGTGTCATTTCCAAATCTGTATCAAAGTCTGAAAATATTATTTTATACCTGGTCCTTAATAAAAGATAATTCATGATTTACATCAAGAATGTTATAATGTAACAACACATCCTCTTCCACCATCTAATTTCAAGAAAATAATGGAAACATAATTACTCTGTTACAATTTAATGAGTATATGAGAAGTATCCTAATAATAAAAATGAAGAATATTTTTATATGCCACCCCAGGTAAAATTTCTTCTCAGGAAAAAAATGGTAATTTCAAAGCAGAGCTAGAGATATAAAATTAATAATTCCAATAAATATAGTGAAGATAATGAATCAGAAGTAATAAACATATATTCCTAGACATAAACAACAGATAATTAGTAGAATGAATATCACATAATTTATTGTGCATTATAATGTGGGAGAACTTTAAAAATATCTTTAAATGAAATGATGGTAGTAATTTGAAGGAGGTAAAGGCATTTTATTATGAAAGCAAAATATTTCCTTTATCATATTTGCATGAAATTTAAATATTCTGAAAACGTTATCAAATTAATACGCAGTTACTTTGAAAATGTTCCACACCTGAGGACTTACAGAGTTACAAACTATGCTTTATCATCATCATCTCTGTTCTTCATTTAAACCTCTTTTAAGAACTAAAACTATTTCCATTTGCCTATTTATTATACAAAACTTTTCTCTCCTAAACTCCTCTGCAACATAGTGTATTAGAAATGGATAACAGCTTCAAAAGACCCTTCTCCTAGGACTCTGTTTATTTTAGCTCCAGTGACTCAGCCCCCACCATTTTTCCTTAGAATAAGAATATAAAATGTTTATTTTGAACCTATTTTATTTTTCACCTGTAAAGTGTGAGACCAAGTAGATCTTGCAGCTTGTGTTGTAATTAGTATATGAAAGTAATACAACACAGCAGGATGTTTGTTGTTATCATGCTAAAACTATTCCCATGGGGTATTTGAGAAGGCACAGCTGTTACAGGGAAAAAAAATACAAAAAAAAAAAAGGTTTTATGTAAATCTTTATTGGGGAGGAAGATGAATGGCATTCCTCCCATTATTGAAGAAAGGTTACTTCAAATATGGATGGACAAGCAACCTCAGGTCAAGAATAGGTTACTAAGAAACTTTCATTTATTAACTCGGAAAGTAGTATCAAAAATGACTCAAATATAAAATGTATTAAAATAGCAATAAGATGTTTTAATTTAAGCTTGACAATAATATGAATTTATATTTGATATTGTATTAATTTTTGACATTTTTTATAATATTAATGACATTAATTAACTCTAAGTGGAAAATACTTACATAAATCTAATAAATTATATACCCCTCTAAAAATAATTGATCTTGATTTAATGAATTTATTTATCCTTATTATTTGAAAACACCAACACTATCTACAGTAAACACTACACAATCAACACTTTCTTTTCAAAAAAATTTGCTCCTTTTTTTCAAATATTATTTAAAGCTTATAAGATCAAAAGAAAAAAAATGATTTAAGTTTTATACTCTTCCTAAATTCAGGATGCTGGTAAAAACAGAATATTTTATCTTTAACACTTTGCTAAAATTGTTTCAGAAATGTGGTAAAATGGATGCTTGTTCTCCTGTTAGATCCCTCATGTCGGATATTGTGCCCTGATTTGATCTGCTCTCTTGTTATTACATGTAAACACATGTTAGGTGTTAGCCACACCCAACATTTTGATCTTTTATCAATAAATATTTATGGATAATATCTCATTTTATTTTGTTGTTGCTGTAGTACCTGTACCTAATGATGTCTGCACTAAGCAAATTATTAGTAATAATACCCTGAATGTTGTTTGATTCTTAAAAAAATATAATAAGAACTTGAAAGACTGTGATGCTTGTATGATATAAAATTAAATATACATATAATAAACCACTCTACATTTGGCATTATACACACAGAGACACACACATATATTTTTAAATCCATTTTGATCACACAGCTTTAGGTTTACCCCTTCTAAAAGAGCATGAAGTTTGACTGTATTCTTGATCCATTCAGACAGTCTTTGAATTTTAATAGGGAAATTTAATCCACTTTTAATTGATGTCATAAGTGTTACTTTGGTTGTCTATCATCTACTTTAAGTTTTCTATTTTTACTCTTTTCATTAACATGAACTATGTTTTATAGACTTTTTTTTTTTTTTTTTGCGGTATGCAGGCCTCTGTTGTGGCCTCTCCCGTTGCGGAGCACAGGCTCCAGACGTGCAGGCTCAGCGGCCATGGCTCACGCGCCCAGCTGCTCCGTAGCATGTGGGATCTTCCCGGACCGGGGCACGAACCCCTGTATACAGGCATGTGTCCCCTGCATCGGCAGGTGGACTCTCAAAAACTGCACCACTAGGGAAGCCCACTTCCTAACCTTTAAAACGGACCCTTGATCAAGAGAATAGATCCTTATTTTATGAATACAGTTGACAACATGTTAGTTTGGAGAGATTATCACTCTTTGCCAAAGTCTACACCATGTGCTCCACACTTTAATTACCAATAAAAGAAGGATCTAATTCACAGTTGCATCATAAAAAAGTTAGATGTGATTTAAATGCATTTGTTTGTTTTTTATTTAAAGAATTTTCAATGATGCATCTGTTACACATTTTTCAATATTTTGACACAGAGCATAAGAAACTACTCCAAAAGGTGTATAGCAAGCAAATATGCCACGTTTCCAAATGGACAACTCCTATTAGTATATGGACCTTAAAAATCTGTGTTATTAACCATTAGATTAATGACTGAGTAAAGGAAATTCATTATAGAATTAGTGAGTATTTTAAAACAGCATTTTAAAATGTTTAAATTCAGATTACCTAAGAAATTATATAAGTAAATTTACAAGTGATTATTATTTCAAGAAAAATCAATCAATTTATATTAGGAGGTGGAGTATTTGGGAGGTAATTAGGATTAGATGAGGTTGTGAGAGTGGAGCCCTCATGATGGGATTAGTGCCCTTATCAGAGTCAGGAAAAAGGTTGCTTCCTTTCTCTGCTCTGCTATGTGAAGATACAAAGAGAAGTCAGGAGTCTGCAATCCAGAAAAGAGTTCTTACCAGAACTTGACCATGCTGGCACCCTGATCTCAGATTTCCAGGCTCCAGAACTGTGAGAAATAAATGTCTGTTGTTTACAAGCTACCCAGTATATGGTACTTTGGTATAGCAGCCCAAACTAAGACAGTGAGCATGTGAGTGTGGAGCATCCTGGAGCCACCTTGAGGCTCCAACAAGAGGAAAACAGCAGATTCCTGATGTCATTTGACCTCTTGGACCAAGATGTGTTTAAGAACCAAAATTTCCCTGAATTAGTCAATTAGATAATCCAGTAATTTTATTGATATGCAGGTTCTATTTTAGTCCATTAGCTTGAAATTGAATGAGTCCTCATTAATCCTAGATTAAGTAAGAAGCAAAGCATTCAAACCTTTTATACCAATCATTCATATAAATTTAGTTATATATCATTAGGAGTTTAGGAGAAAATATGGAAAGATATTTATATTAATTTACTGCTCTTCATTATCTTATGGATTCGTGTGAAAATTATTAGGAATCATCATGTGATTATGTCTTTGGTAACATATGGTGGGCTTTGAATGAGGTGCTTTTCATATATCATTTTAGTCTCTTGTATACAAAGCAGTGCTCATTTTTATTTTTTAACTTTGTTTTTTGTTATTTAATTTATTTTACTTTAAAATATTTCAAATGTAGATATAAAAATATACCAAAAACCCTGTATCTACCGTTCAGTTTTATGCCATATTTGCTTCAAATATTTTTTAAACACAAACATAAATTAAGCAGATAAAATTGAGGTCTCTCTCTCCAATCTCATGTCTGTTTATCTCTACCTAGTTGTAACCGTCTCTGTGTTTATCATTTCTATGTATGATTTTACACTTTAATCACATATTTATATTTATATCGAGTAGATGTTCCATAATTGGATTATTTATATCTAAACACTATAAAATTGTATCATACTGTGTTGAGCCTTTTTTTAACTCTTCAGTATATTTTGGAGATTTGTCTACATCTTAGCTTATTCCTTTAAGACTGCCATAGACATATCTATTTTATACACGAACCACAATTTATCTTTATATTTTGATGTCAGCATTACCTATATGCTAAAAATTTTAAAAGATTATATAAGAAAGTAAAATTACAACCAAACTCATTAAATAACTAAATGCAAAATTCCTAAACAAAATATTTATGAATAGGATAGAAACACCATGTATTTTGAATCAATACATGAATAGGATAAAATACCATGGAAAAGTTTTCTTGACTCTAGGAATACAAGATTGTCTTAATGTTTTCTAAAAACCAAAGTAATTTACATTTTAGCAAAACAGAGAAGAAAACAGTCAGATCATATCAATAGATGAATAAAAAGCATTATATAAATTTTGTTATTCGTTCTGGGGAAAAAATAAAACTTTGCCCTTAGTTCTGCTTTATAACATTTTATTTCCTGCCACTGAGGCATGCAAAATACAGAAATACATTTTATAAGGATTTTTATGCAAGAAACAAAAAGTCATTATTTTCAGAGAATATGATTATGTTCATAAAACTTTTTAAAGAAAAATAAAATCTATGAATAGGATTACAAAGGCCTAAAAAGTTGCTAGGTACCAGATCAATATACAAAACTCATATACATTTCTATATACCATCAACAAACATACAATAAAGTAAGTATTGGGCTTCCCTGGTGGCACAGTGGTTGAGAGTCTGCCTGACGATGTAGGGGACGCGGGTTTGAGCCCCGGTCCGGGAAGATTCCACATGCCGCGGAGCGGCTGGGCCCGTATGGCATGGCCGCTGAGCCTGCGCTTCCGGAGCCTGTGCTCCGCAACGGCAGAGGCCACAACAGTGAGAGGCCCGCGCACCGCAAAAAAAAAAAAAGTAAGTATATATGCACCATCTAAAATGTCTCTACCAAAATCAAATATATATGAACAAATCAAACAAATAACATGTAAGACATTTTCCAGAAAACTATGAAGTACTACTAAAAGAGAAGAAAAAGACTAAGTATTAAATGAAAGGAGATTCCTTATACATGAACTGAAAGATAATGTCATAAAGATATTGGTCTCCATAGATTCACTGCTATAATCCCAATAAAAACCTCTCCAAGTTTTATGTGCAGGTATGTATGTAACTTGAAAAGCTAATTTTAAAATATACATAGAGGGTTTCCCTGGTGGTGCAGTGGTTAACAGTCTGCCTGCCAATGCAGGGGGCACGGGTTCGAGCCCTGGTCCGAGAAGATCCCACATGCTGCGGAGCAACTAAACCCGTGCACCACAACTACTGAGCCAGTGCTCTAAAGCCCACGAGCCACAACTACCGAAGCCCACGCACGTAGAACTCATGCTCTGCAACAAGAAGCTCGTGCACCGCAACAGAGTAGCCCCCGCTTGCCACAACTAGAGAAAGCCAGTGCGCAGCAACAAAGACCCAACTCAGCCAATAAATAAATAAATAAATAGATAGATAGATAAAACATATATATGTATATATATACACATATATATATATATATACACATAGAAACTCAAATGGCCAAGCACAGCAAAGATGTTCTTGAAGTAGATAAAAGGACAGTGGTATAAGTTTGGCAAACAGATGGATATAGCAGAATAGAAAGCTATGAAACAGTCCTGTATACATATGGACAACTGATTTGTGACTGAAGGATTACTGGAGACAGGAGAGCAAGAACACTATTTTCAATACATAGTGCTGGAAAATTACACATCTATAGAAAAGAAAACAAAAACAACTTTATCCTTATTAGATACCAGATATAAAATCATGTCAGGTTGGAGGACGGGGAAGTTGATCTAAATGCCAAAGGCAAAGCTATTGAGATTCTATAAAATAATACTGCATATTATTTTCATGACCTCTGGGTATGAAAGGACTCCTTAAATAGAATCCAGAAAACTCTTACAAGAAAGGAAAAGGTGGATAAATTAGACTACATTGAAATTAAAAATTTATCTTAAAAGAATCTCCTGAAGGAATGGAAAGACAGGCCAAGAAACGGAAAAATATATTGCCAACACATGTATCCTGGATATATAAACTACTACTACATTTCCATTTATAAAAAAAAAAAAAAAAAACAGAAAAAAATGGGTTAGAGTCATGATGGGTACTTTACAAAATGGATATCCAAATGGTCACTAAGGATATGAAAAGATGCTCACCTTCATTAGTAAGAAGGAAAACAAAAGTTAAAACTACGATAAGAGGGCTTCCCTGGTGGGGCAGTGGTTGAGAGTCCGCCTGCCGATGCAGGGGACACGGGTTTGTGCCCCGGTCCGGGAAGATCCCACATGCCGCGGAGCGGCTAGGCCCGTGAGCCACGGCCGCTGAGCCTGCGCGTCCGGAGCCTGTGCTCCGCAACGGGAGAGGCCACAACAGGGAGAGGCCCAAAGTACAATAAGATTCCTCACCAGAATGGATAAAATTTTAAAGTCTGATGGAAGTCGAATACTGGTAAGGATGTATAGCATTAGGAGCTCACATAAACTACTGGTATATGAGAAAAGTTTAGCACTATAGTTGAAGCTGCACATGTTCTAAGAGCCAAAATTATACACCTAGATATGTAACCCATTGCAATTCATGCACACATGCTCTAAGAATTGTCCAATGGCAGCAATATGCTTAATCAGCATAAATTGAATTTTCCATCAATATTAAAATGGATAGAGATTTTTTAATAAAATGTAATAATATTCAGCAATGAAAACGAACAAACATGCAGCAACATAATTAAATCTCATAAAACCAATGTTGAACAAAAGAAGCCAGACAAAAAATATAAACTGTGTGATTCTATACATTTAATGTTCAGAATGAAGAGAAACTCAACTACAGTGTTGTTAAAAAAAACATAACAGGTCCAAAGAGAGTCACTTGTGCTAAGTGCATGTCACCGAATGGAATGGTGACTTAATACCTAACCTAATTTCAGTTTCGGCCTCTCCCTGGAAAGTAATCTTAACCAATCTGTCTGGAATAACCTGCTCAGCACTAGTGAGGTAAACTGCCTTATAGACCCCTGTTGTCCCCCAAAGGAAGGTGACCTTGCCTGAAATAATCCACTCTTTGCTAGAAGTTTCTTTTTCCCACCTCCTTCCAACAATAAAAGCCTTTCATTTTGTGCAGCTCCTTGGCAATCCTTTCTATTTGTTAAGATGGGATGCTGCCCGATTCATGAATCACTAAATAAAGGCAGTTAGATCTCCAAATTTAGTCTGTTGAATTGTGTTTTTTTAGTGCTTAGGCATATATACTTAGTTGGTATCTAAAGAACCAACCTACTTTATGAAGAAAAGTCAGGAAGCACTTCAGTAAAATCAGGGTAGTGGTTACCTTAGGATGGGAAAGGAGGGTTAAGTGATTTAGACAGGACAACATGAAGAATGGGCTTCTGAGGGTGCCATTTGCTATTTGTTCTCTTGATATGGGTAATAATTACATGGGATTCACTTTGTGATAAAGAACCAAATAAAACAAAGCAAAACAAAAAAATATACAATCTTAAGTCTTACTCCTTACCAAAATATCCTTTAGGTTATCTGGACTATGGGGCATCATGCCACTGGGAATAAAACAGTTAGGTATTTCAGGTAAGAGTTCTCATTATCTAACATAATTTAGTGTTGCTGTTTTTTTTAATATAGATACACACGTATGATTGAAGTGATGGTCTAAATGTCCCTCTCATTTACAACTTGTTAATGACCTGCTGAGTAGCAGCCTTGGGCAATCTTTAGATTTTACTAAATCAGTCATTAAGAGAGGAAACTGTAAATGACCAGCAGGAAGTAAACTGCCCTTAGTTAAAATGAAAATGTGTTAACTTCATCTGACTAATAAAATTACTTTTGGCACTAAGCCACAAAATAGGAGACAGCTACAATTCCTACTGGGAACTTGAAATTTTAAAAAATGGTATTATCCATTCATCCGATGATGGACACTTAGGTTGTTTCCATCTCTGGGCTATTGTAAATAGAGCTGCAATGAACATTTTGGAACGTGACTCTTTTTGAATTATGGTTTTCTCAGGGTATATGCCCAGTAGTGGGACTGCTGGGTTATATGGTCATTCTATTTGTAGTTTTTTAAGGAACCTCCATACTGTTATCCACAGTGGCTGTATCAATTTACATTCCCACCAACACTGCAAGAGGGTTCCCTTTTCTCCACACCCTCTCCAGCATTTATTGTTTCTAGATTTTCTGATGATGGCCATTCTGACTGGTGTGTGATGATATCTCATTGTAGTTTTGATTTGCATTTCTGAGTGAAGTAAGTCAGAAAGAGAAAGACAAATATCGTATGCTAACACATATATATGGAATTTAAGAAAAAAAAAAGTCATGAAGAACCTAGGGGTAAGACAGGAATAAAGACACAGACCTACTAGAGAATGGACTTGAGGACATGGGGAGGGGGAAGGGTAAGCTGTGCCAAAGCGAGAGAGAGGCATGGACATATATACACTACTAAACGTAAGGTAGATAGCTAGTGGGAAGCAGCTGCATAGCACAGGGAGATCAGCTCGGTGCTTTGTGACCACCTGGAGGAGTGGGATAGGGAGGGTGGGAGGGAGGGAGACGCAAGAGATATGGGAACATATGTATATGTATAACTCATTCACTTTGTTATAAAGCAGAAACTAACACACCATTGTAAAGCAATTATACTCCAATAAAGATGTAAAAAAAAAATGGTATTATGTACTTTGATGCTTCTGAATTTGAGACATCTTGTGTCCAAATAATTATATTTCAAAGGGATAGAAAGTCCTTTATAAATATTTTGCAAATAATAAATAATTTTGAAAAGTATAGGAGCTGTAGCAAAACAGTATATAACATTTTGAACTCATTTTGTTAAGCAAATTTTAAGAAATGAAAGCATATTTTATTGAGGAAAATATGCCTCAGTTTATTGGCATCTCTTAACATACAATATTGACAAAAAATCCTGTGTTTTCAAAGCACACATTACTGTTATATGCACTATAAATTGATGCAAAGTGTTAGTATTCTTGAGTATTTCTGCTTGTCTCTCTGCCTTTAAGCCTTATGTTTTCCCCAAATGAAAGGCATGTTGCTCCCTCTCATTTTTCTGTTTTCTTCATGGGGTAGCCTAGCTCTAGTGCCATCTATTCTAGGAATAGAACTCCCCCCCGCCCTTTTTTTTCTCCATCTGAATGAATACTCCATCCTTTGCACCTGGATCCCTTAGTTTCCCCTTCCACTACATAAAGTATCATAATCAACCAATTATTGATTTATCCATGCATGTTTCTATAGCACTAGATTCTAAAGTTCTTTAAGGACAGGGACAGGTTTTATCTATCTGTGTGTGTCTATAAGACAGCAAAAACAAAAAGCCTATGAGCAGGATATATATTGATAGTTCATTCATGAATGAAATCATAATTAAGTTTTATAGTATAATGTAGTGAATTTGAAGTTAAGAGTAGCTTCAGTTTTGCCCTATTATAAACTTTTGAACAAATTACTTGGTAGATAATGCTGAGGCTATGGTATTTCCGGTCATATTTAAGGAAATATATGAAATTATTATATTATGGTTCTCTTATCTGAAGCAGCTATTATGATGGCAAAAATATATCAGGTCTGTTTATTTAATGTGTTGTTTACTTAGGAGTGGAGGAGTTTCCCTAAAACATCACTTAGAAAAAGAGCTGGCACACTCTTTGCTGTCAAATGTTTTACTTATTCAAGTTACTTTAGACAGGTTGATAAGAGACCTATGATCTTGAGAATGCTATTGTAGCAGCACCTCTTTTCATTCCAACTCAGATGACATTTACTGAAGCATGAGTGTGAGTCATTTAATAACTAGGCTTACTTGGCTTAACTTTAGTTGCTCTTAAGCAAAAGGATTGTATTTTCAGAATAGACAGTCATTGAAGGTTGGGTATACACAATGCTGAATACATAGTAAGGACTCAGAAAAGGTTATACAATGATCCTTTGGATAGGAATGAATTGGGGAAGGTATAATCACTGTATCATGGTAGTACAACATTTAGAGAAGAATTTGAGAAATCAATTCATCTCATGCCCCAAGAAATCAGACTAAAGCTAGTGGCAGTGGCAATGGGTGAACTTGGTAGACTTTGCACGTAGTCTAGTGTGTTCTGAGGTGAAATAGTTCAGTGTTTTCATGGCTATAATCATGTCTATTTCTCATTGAGCTCCAAAATTCAGGATTAGGCTCTTTGGAAGCAAACTTCAGAGCACAATACAATATTTTATGAACTACTCCCTCAGCGATTTGGTCAGTTAGAGCAATTTACAAATCAGTTCAAATTAATAGACTCTAGAAGGATCCTACATCCTCAGAACTTGTTCAGGTAGAACAGTTTTAGTTCTAATCTACCCAAACCAAAACAAACAATCATGGCTTAAATTAGGTAGCTCTACTTTAGTACTATTGTGGCTGAAATTATGGAATAATCTATATGGTTCTCCAATAGTGCAAGATTGGCACTTCCACCTAGTTGGTGTTATATTTGCAAGTGGAAAATATACATTCACAAATTTGCAAAAAATCAGCAGGTGGCCTGCCTATCCCCAGTCACATCTTTCCCCATTTAACGACATCTACATGATGAAGTAAGTCAAATCCTATTTCACAGAGTTACACGGACATTCAATAGTCTCTAATGCTACAAAACCTTTTTACTTATACTTCTCTTACAGTACCCTTCACTGCTCACTACACACTTCTAATAACTCAGAAAAGACTATCAGATCAAAATGGCATCATTCAGCAAGGCTGTTCCAGATTTTCATTGAAATAAGATACAGAACAAGATTTTTAAGGGTCACCAATTGAGACCCAAATTGAGACCCTAAGTGCTAAAAAATGATTGGAACTTTCTGATTATAAGACATATGAAAAATACCTCTTGGGGGGGAGTGACTGGAGGAAGTATATAACAGACTCCTGTTACAGGCATGCCTGGCTTATGGAGCAGAGATAAGACAAAGATAGAAAGAAAAGAAGGAATTGGTATAGTGAGCCCCCACCCTGAGGTATTATCACTGGAATCTTGATTCAGAAACCCAGAACCCATCAAAGCAACTTAAAAAGCCACACGCTTACTGTTCATACTGAGTTCAGCTGTTTTTCTTGAATAAACACTCCTCATTATTGTAACTTTTTAGTTAATATCCAGAGGTTTGAAAAAGTTGATTTTGACAGATTTGCCAAGTATCATTGATTTTACAGAAGGATGAATTTTCAGAGGCTCTTTCTACACCATTCTGGAAGTCAGATCGCAACTCTTTAACTAAAAATGAACAAGTTTCATTGAATCTAAATCAAATCTATGAATATTGTGAATATTTGAAAGAACATATGTAGTTGGCTGATTTAAACACTTCCTTGACCTGAAGGATGTCACACAGAAAAAAAAATGATTTGTAAAACATTTTATCCTGACATTAGGTATGAGTATGCAAAAAATAACAAACGGGAATATTCTCCAATGAGCAAGAAAATTTTTAAAAATATATTAGAGAGGCACCTTCAAGGTAGCAGAGGAGTGAGACATGGAGATCAACTTCCTCCCCACAAATACATCAAAACTACATCTACATGTGGAACAACCCCTACAGAACACCTCTTGAATGCTGGCAGAAGACCTCAGACCTCCCAAAAGGGTCTTGGGGCTCTGGCAAGCTGTCAGGCCTGAGCCTCTTAGGTGCGAGAGCTGATTTCAGAACACTGGTTCACCAGAGACCTCCTGGCCCCATGTAATATCAAACAGTGAAAAATCTCCCAGAGATCTCCATCTCAACGATAAGACCTCGCTCCACTCAACAATGAACAAGCTACAGTGCTGGACACCCTATGCCAAACAACTAGCAAGACAGGAACACAACTCCACCCATTAGCACAGACGCTGCCTAAAATCATAAGTTCACAGACACCCCAAAACATACCACCGGACGTGGTCCTGCCCACCAGAAAGACAAGATCCAGCTTCATCCACCAGAACACAGGCACCAG
>NW_006770495.1:0-306 GCF_000442215.2 Lipotes vexillifer | reverse complement strand
GACAGCTTTCGTCCAAAAATATACTGAAGTTAGGCTGCGAAGAGAACTGGAAAGTGAGGCAGATTTGCAGGAAACCGATTTCAGGAGGTGGTTTGGATTTGCATCTAAAGCCTATGAAAATAGGCAAAATGCCGACCAGGATGCCCTTGGCCAAAAAGGGCGTATGCGTTTTTTCCTGAATATATTCAGGAAAAAACGCATACGCCCTTTTTGGCCAACCACGCAAGCTTGAAACGGAAATCTTCGCTACAATGAACTCTCACTTCCCCCCAGTCAAAAAGGCCATCTGAAAAAAGTGTAAAATCC
>NW_006770494.1:0-371 GCF_000442215.2 Lipotes vexillifer | reverse complement strand
GAAAAATAATTCAGAGTAATGATAGTAAAGATGATCCAAAATCCTGGAAATAGAATGGAGAAATATTAAAAAAAAAGGTTTAACAAGGACCTATAAGAACTAAAGAGCAAATAAACAAAGGTGAACAACACAGTAAATGAAATTAATAATTCCATAGATGGAATCAATAGCAGAATAACTGGGGCAGGAGAATGGATAAGTGACCTGGAATATAAAATAGTGGAAATAACTACCACAAAGCAGAATAAAGAAAAAATAATGAAAAGAACTGAGGAGAGTCTCAGAGACCTCTGGGACAACATTACACACACCAACATTTGAATTATAGGGATCCCAGAAGAAGAAGAGAAAAAGAAAGGGGCTGAGAAAAT
>NW_006770493.1:0-229 GCF_000442215.2 Lipotes vexillifer | reverse complement strand
CTTCCCTGGTGGCGCAGTGGTTGAGAGTCCACCTGCCGATGCAGAGAACACGGGTTCGTGCCCAGGTCCACGAAGATCCCATGTGCCATGGAGCGGCTGGGCCCGTGAGCCATGGCCACTGACCCTGCGTGCCCGAAGCCTGTGCTCCGCGACGGGAAAGGCCACAACAGTGAGAGGCCCGTGTACGGCAAGAAAAAAAAAAAAAAAAAAAAAAAAAAAAGGGGGGGAA
>NW_006770492.1:0-742 GCF_000442215.2 Lipotes vexillifer | reverse complement strand
TCTTTGTGTGATTTTGTCTGTAGAGCTTTGCTTTTACCATTTGTCCTAGGGTTCTGTCTGTCCATTTTTTTTTTTTAATTATTATTTTTAGTATATTTTTTAGCTCTTGTTATCGCTGGAGGGTTTGTTTTATGCTTGGGTTGATCTCTTCTTTCTTTTTTTTTATTACTTTTTATTATTTTATTTTATTTATTTTCTTTTTTTTTGGAACACGGGTCTCTCACTGTTGTAATCTCTACCATTGTGGAGCACAGGCTCTGGACACACAGGCTCAGCAGCCATGGCCCACAGGCCCAGCTTCTCCATGGCATGTGGGATCTTCCCAGACCGGAGCATGAACCCATGCCCCCTGCATCGTCAGGCAGACTCCCAACAACTGTGCCACCAGGGAAGCCCCTATTTTTTTTTAACAATTATAATTTTTTTATTTTAAAAACTTTATATTATTATTTTTTCTTTTTCCTCCCTTTTCTTCTGTGCCATGTGGCTGACAGGGTCTTGGGGTTCTGGCCTGATGCCAGGCCTCTGCCTCTGTGGTGGGAAAGCAGAGTTCAGGAAATTGGTCCAACAGCGAACTCCCAGCTCCACATAATATCAAACAGTGAAAGCTCTCCCAGAGACCTCCGTCTCAATGCTAAGACACAGCACCACTCAACAACCAACAAGCTGTAGTGCTGGAAACCCTAAGCCAAACAACTAGCAAGACAGGAACACAACCCCACCCATTAGCAGAGAGGCTGCC
>NW_006770491.1:0-209 GCF_000442215.2 Lipotes vexillifer | reverse complement strand
AAACCCCCCCCCTGCCAATGCAGGGGACACGGGTTCAAGCCCCGGTCCGGGAAGATCCCACATACTGCAGAGCAACAAAGGCCGTGCACCACAACTACCGAACCTGCACTCTAGAGCCCACGAGCCACAACTGCTGAGGCCGTGTGCACAACTACTGAAGCCCATGCGCCTAGAGCCTGTGCTCTGCAACAAGAGAAGCCACTGCAATG
>NW_006770490.1:256-830 GCF_000442215.2 Lipotes vexillifer | reverse complement strand
TCCTAACCCGAACGCTAACAATAACACTTAGCCTAACATGTATGCTAATCTTAAAGCGTTGTCCTACCCTAAACTCTACCCTAAACCGTTCCCTTTCCCAAACCATAACTCTAAGCCTACCCCTGACTCTAACACTTACCCGAAGCCTTAACCAAAGCCATGCCCTACCCCTAACCTATACGCTAACACTAACCCGTGCGCTAACACCTACGCTAACCCTAAACTGTTGTCGTACCCTAACCTGTATCCTAACCATTCCCATTCCAGGTCCATAAACCTAAACCTAACCATAACCCTAGTGCTTTCCCTTAGCCTTACCTTAAATAATGCCCTAATCCAATGACCTAAACACACACTAACACGTACCCTAACACATGCGCATGGGAAACCTAGAGTATGGTCCACCGTGTCATTGGGTTCCTAAAATGCATCTCAGGTTACGTGTCCTGGAACTCGTGTTGGCCGTTCAAGACGCTTTCCTGACACTCTCCACCCTTGCAGTCAGTGCCTTTAACCTCCTGTTTGGCGCACTTTGCAATTTCTGCATAAGATGGACAGGAATGGGGAGAACCAA
>NW_006770490.1:0-241 GCF_000442215.2 Lipotes vexillifer | reverse complement strand
GACGAGCACATTGAACTCTAATTTCCCACCAGCAAGAAGAATGAACCAAAGCCTCAGCATGCCGTGCCTGAACCAGACTAGGGTCTGAAGCAATCCTGCGGGATGGCGGCCAGCTCACAAGAAAGCGAGGGGAGGAAAGGAGGTCAGGGCCACTGTATTTCACAAACCTGCAAAGTTGTAGATGACAACTTTCGTCCAAAAATATACTGAAGTTAGGCTGCGAAGAGAACTTGAAAGTGAG
>NW_006770489.1:0-724 GCF_000442215.2 Lipotes vexillifer | reverse complement strand
TATCACTTATAAAGGGAATGTAAACTTCGTTACACATGAACTGAATTACAAAACAGAACAGAGCCTCACATTTAGAAAACAAACTTATGCTTGCTTAAGGGGAAAGGTGGGTTGGGGTGCTGCATAAAACCAGAGATTGAAATTAGCTCAGATACCTTTCCTTAAGCCAAATATGTAATAGACAACACCTACTCCTTGCTCAATGAAGTGGACTCAACATCCCCTAGTCACCGCAGAGGAATACATCGGACTAGTAAGAATCATAACACCTATGTATTTATATGTCTCCATAACAGAATCAAGAGTGTGAAGAGCGGCATAAACACAGCAGTGAAAATCAGCTAAACCCCATTATAAAAGTATATTTCAAAAAGAAAACACAAAGACAGTGAAAGAGAGAGAAATTCTTAAATAATGCATTCAGGCCTTGTGATGAAACATGGATTTACCACATCTACACCCACAGCTGGGTGAGACATAAGGCTGGACACTCGGGGCTGAGAGGATTAGTGAGTTTCAGTGAGCAAATGCAGACCCTTTGAAGTCATACTGCATGCTACCCATTCCATGGGACCAAAATCTCCAGGTTGAAGGTATTCTACCTTCAGCTAAAACATGCATGGGAAACCCAGAGGATGGTCCACTGTGTGATCGGGCAACATTTCTAAAACACATCTCATTTTTCATCCCCTGGTACTCGGGTTCGCCATTCCAGACCCTTTAC
>NW_006770488.1:0-209 GCF_000442215.2 Lipotes vexillifer | reverse complement strand
GGAAAAGACCTACAATAACAAACACAAAACAATTAAGAAAATGGGAATAGGAACATAAATATCGATGATTACCTTAAATGTAAATGGACTAAATGGACTAAATTCTCCCATCAAAAGACACAGATTGGGGCTTCCCTGGTGGCGCGGTGGTTGAGAGTCTGCCTGCTAATGCAGGGAACACGGGTTCGAGCCCTGGTCTGGGAGGATCC
>NW_006770487.1:0-417 GCF_000442215.2 Lipotes vexillifer | reverse complement strand
GAAAGGTATAACCTTCCAAGACTGAACCAGGAAGAAACAGAAAATATGAACAGACCAATCATAGGTAATGAAATTGAAACTGTGATTAAAATTCTTCCAACAAATGCACGTCCAGGACCAGATGGCTTCACAGGTGAATTCTATCAAACATTTACAGAAGAGGTACCCATCTTCTCAAACTCTTCCAAAAATTGCAGAGAAAGGAACACTCCTATACTCATTCTATGAGTCCACCATCACCCTGATACCAAAACCAAAGATACTACACACAAAAAAATTACAGACCAATATTACTGATGAATATAAATGCAAAAATCCTCAAAACAATACCAGCAAACAGAATCCAACAACAGGTTAAAAGGATCATACACCATGATCAAGTGGGATTTATCCCAGCGATGCAAGGATTCTTCAGTA
>NW_006770486.1:0-283 GCF_000442215.2 Lipotes vexillifer | reverse complement strand
CTTCATCTGCTGTGTGTTTTTCTCTCTTCTCATTTTGCTTATCTTACTGTGTTTGGGGTCTCCGTTTTGTAGGCTGCAGGTTCATAGTTCCCGTTGTTTTTGATGTCTGTCCCCAGTGGCTAAGGTTGGTTTAGTGGGTTGTGTAGGCTTCCTGGTGGAGGGGACAAGTGCCTGAGTTGTGGTGGATGAGGCTGGATCTTGTCTTTCTGATGGGCAGGTACATGTCTGGTGGTATGTTTTGGGGTGTCTGTGGACTTATTATGATTTTAGGCAGCCTCTCTGC
>NW_006770485.1:0-1318 GCF_000442215.2 Lipotes vexillifer | reverse complement strand
AAGGGTTATGTTTAGGGTTAGGGAATGGGGACGGTTTAGGGTACATGTTAGAGTATGACAGGGCTTTAGGGTTAGCGTACGTGTTAGGGCACAGGTTAGTGTAAGCATACCAGTTAGGATTATGGCACGGGTTAGGGTCAGGCTTCCGGTAAGGGTTAGGGTTAGGGTAATGGTTAGGGTTAGGGTTAGGGAACGGGGATGCTTTAGGGTACAGGTTAGGGTATGACTACGGTTGAGGGTTAGCGTACGTCTTAGGGAACGGATCAGTGTGAGCGTATGGGTTAGGATTAGGGCACGTGTTAGGGTAAGGCTTCGGGTAAGGGTCAGTGTTTGGGTCAGGGTTAGGGAATGGGGACGGTTTAGGGTACGGGTTAGGGTACGTCAATGGTTGAAAGTTAGTGTATGTGTTAAGGCATGGGTTAGTGTTAGCGTACGGGTTATGATTAGGGCACGCGTTAGGGTAAGGCTTCGGGTAACGGTGAGGGATGGGTTAGGGTTAGTAAATGGGGAGGGTTTAGCGTACAGGTTAAGGTATGACTACGGTTTAGGGTTAGCGTATGTGTTAGGGCGCAGGTTATTGTTAGTGTACGAGTTAGGATTAGGGCACGAGTTAGGGTAAGGCTTCGGGGAACGGTTAGGGTTAGGGTTAGGGTTAGGGAACGGGGACGGTTTAGGGTACAGGTTAGTGTGCGTACGTCTTAGGGTATGGTTTAGTGTGAGCATACAGGTTAGGATTAGGGCACGGGTTAGGGTAAGGCTTCGGGTAAGGGTTAGGGTTAGGCTTAGGGTTAGGGTTAGTGTTAGGGAACGGGGACGGCTTAGGGTAGAGGTTAGGGTACGAAAACGGTTAAGGGTTAGCGTACATGTTAGGGCACGGGTAAGTGTTAGAGTACGGGTTAGGATTAGGGCATGGGTTAGGGTGAGGCTTCGGGTAAGGGTTAGGGTTAGGATCAGGGTTAGGGTTAGGCCTAGGGAACGGGGACGGTTTAGGGTACAGGTTAGGGTACGACAACGGTTTTGGGTTAGCGTACGTGTTAGGGCATGGGTTAGTGTAAGCGTACAGGTTAGGATTAGGGAACTGGTTAGGGTAAGGCTTCGGGTAACGGTTAGGGTTGGGGAACGGGGATGGTTTAGGGTACAGGTTAGGGTACGACAATGGTTTAGGGTTGGCGTACGTGTTAGGGCACTGGTTAGTGTTTATGTACGTGTTAGGATTAGGGCAAGTGTTAGGGCAAGGCTTCGGGTAAGGTTTAGAGTTAGGGAAATGGTTAGGGTTAGGTTTAGGGAACGGGGACGTTTTAGTGTACAGTTTAGTGTA
>NW_006770484.1:0-3237 GCF_000442215.2 Lipotes vexillifer | reverse complement strand
GCCCCACCCCCAGCCCCACCCCCAACTGTGCCCGGAGGCCCGCATACGGAAGATTAAGTCGCCCAGGACTCTTTCTCACTCACCAGAGATCCACTGATGTTTGGATGGAGCTAAGTTTGAACCTATGGAGCTTTTATACTAAAATATTGCTGAGGGGCAGATGGGGGATGAGGAAGAACACTTAAGACATCAGGAAAAGTGTGGACAACTTTGGAGAGGAACGGGTCCATTTCTAAGTGGAAATGGCTTTCCTGAGAAAATATGTTTTCTGTCACAGCCAGATCCTGGAAGATTGGGCCCAGCCTTTGTGATCCATCACTGCCCAATATCAGGCTGCTTGTAACTAAGCCATTATCAGCTATTTCACCAAAAAAAGCCACAATGGAATTTGAAAGGTGCAATGTGTGGGCAGCCCAGAGTTTGGGGCCAGATTCTGCTTCTCCAGGGTTCTGGCTACAAGGAGACCGTGAGTCTGGGGCCATCCACCCCAGGATCCCCACCGTGGCCTCTCTTGGAGGGGACCTGCATGGGCACACACTTCCCTATCAGCCTCTAGAGATGGTTGTCATATTTGGGCCTTGGAAAAGGTGAGGTCGAGGTAACGTGGGCATGCAAGGTAGGGCCAGGTGGCCACCTAGACTCAGGCCCCCAAACCAACAGCGTGTCATGAGGTCTGATCAGCAGCCCCCACCTCTTCAAAGCCAAAGGCCTCACACACCTGACTTCTTTTCAAGAGAAAGTTTTTTATAAAATTTCCTGTTATAAAGTTACCTATGCCGAGCTTTGTGCATATTTAAACCCCTTGGGCTTACAGCTCCTATACAAGTATTAAATGGAAACAGACTTACATCTGAATTACAAACAAAGCTGCAAAGCCAATGAAATTTAAATCATTAATATAACCCTATCCACGGTGTTGTTTTTCCGGAATGCAGTAATTGCTCAGAGCACGATGATGGTCCCGCCCTCTCCAGAACAGGCTCTCTTGAATCTACCTGTTTTGTGGAGACAGTCCTCACCGGACATATCTCTCTTCAGACCAGCTGGAGTCCCTTCTTTCTCGCAGGTGCCAAGACAGAAGCAGCTCTGACACTGTGAGGCAAAGACCCAGAAGATGCTTAGAGCAAGCTTTGTTCTTATCCTCTCCAAATTAAAACAGAGAACCGAATTGTTCCTGAGACCACATGGATTTCTCCAAACACATTGTTTGAAAAATTCTGAACTCTGCTGCCAAATTTTCAAAAAATTAACACAGCAACTTCTGACATAAGAAATGACCCTCTCAAACGCAATATCCTTGCTGTGTCACCCAGAGTGAGGGGTTTGAGGCTCTCCCCTCTCCCTCCCCATAGCCCCTCTCTTCTCTGCCGGGGACTTAAGAGCAGAAGCCTCTGTGTTCTAAGCCGAGCCCATGTAAACCAGGGGCAGAAAACTTACTGCTCTTTAGGACATTTATTATTATGTGTTCATCCTTCTGATGATTCCAAATTTGGGCATGGCTGCCTGGCAATAGGTCTCTCCAGACTAGGATAGGGCTCTTCTGGGAAGAAAGATATGTGTCAAACGCTCTGCCATCCAAGAATTTATGTTCTGATTAGGGAAATTTTATTTTAAAAAATTATATGTGCTCAAGAGACAGCCAAAGGAAGTTTAAAACTTAAGACATCAGAGATTGTAAAGAGATTACCCGGTCTCTCCCATCTCTCCCTGCACTTCTCCATCTAACTGTTACAGGAAAGAAAGTAGGATGTGAGAGGATGGTCACATCCCAGGTCTCAGGCAAGTCCCTGGGATTCCTGCCAGTTGTGGGTTCTTGGCTTCACACAGGAAAGAATTCAAGAATGAGCCATAGTAAAGCGAAAGAAGTTTTATTCAGGGAGATACACGCTCCATAGACAGAGTGTAGGCCATCTCAGAAAGGAAGAGGTGCCAGGGTTCAGGGTTGTCAGTGTTTATAGGGGTGGGTAATTTCATAGGCTAATGAGTGGGAGGAGTGTTCCAGTTATTCGGGGGAAAGGGCAGGGATTTCCAGGAATCGGGCCATCGCCCACTTTTTGACCTTTTATGGTGGGTCTTGGAACTGTCATGGTGCCTGTGGGTGTGTCACTTAGCATGCTGATGTGTTACAGTGAGCGTATACTGAGGCTCAAGGTCTAGTGGAAGCTGACTTGTCCACTATCTCGGACCTAGTTGGTTCTAAGCAGTTTATGTTGTGTCTTCAATGGCTATGTCGTTCTTTTAAAGGTTGTGCCCTGCCCCCGTTTCTGTCTCACAACCTCTCGGGACCAGCAGTTCTCTGTATGCGCTGTGTTCTCTTTTCCTCTGCCTAGCCATCTGCTGTCCCCACTCCCGCAGAAGTATTCTCCTTGTTGTCATGTCCCACTTAGCAGTCAGCTTTGCCCCCTCCAGGAAGCTGTACCTGTAGCCGAAGACCTGAGACCATACGGCCCTTTCATTCTCTTTAAGCCCCAGGTTGGAAGCAAATACTCAGTGTTGGGGCTCAGCGTGGGCCACCCCAAAATCTGCCACAATGGCATATTGATTATTTTGAATTGGAGTTGCTTGAGAAGCAGCTGATGCAAGAAGGAATCTCTGACCATTTTCTGTCTGCCTGAAAAGCAAGAGGTAAACCTCCCATGGGAAAGGTGCACTCCTTGCATCTGGAGGTAAGAGGACACCCTTATCATCAGAGATAGGGACTTCGTAGCTGAGAAGCTTGTATAAACACACCTTGTTACCTCTTTTAATTTACTATCCCAAAGCCCAGACTCTGTTCAGATTCTTCACTAATTAAGCACCCAAAGCCTGTTTCTTTGTCCTGTCAATTCTTCACAAATTTATTGTGTCTCTGTCTGAAAAGTCTGAAAGCTGCCTGCTTTGGCCACTTCTTAGGTCCCTTTTCTGTGAGACTTCCATGTGCATGAAATAAAATTTGTTTCTTTTTCTCCTGTGAATCTGTCTTGTGTCAATTTTATTAATCGCCCAGCTATAAGAACTCAAGAAGAGTGGAAGGGGAAATTTCCCCTTCCCTGGCATCAGTAATGGAAGGGCCACGTTGGCAAGCCGTGAAAGATTGACGGTCCCTTTTAGACAGCAGAATACTTGGCTGGAGCTTCTTAATGCTGCCTGAGGTCAGGATTGGCCTCAACCTGGCAAGTTGCTGAGATGGCAGGTGAGAGTCAGTTGGCCCAAGCAAAAGCCTGCCAGCCAAGTGCGGTTTGGTAGTGACAAGCTATC
>NW_006770483.1:0-231 GCF_000442215.2 Lipotes vexillifer | reverse complement strand
CCTAACACTAAGCCTAACTTTTACCTGAAGCCTTACCATAACCCATGCCCTAATCCTAACCCACACGCTAAATCTAACCCTTGCCATAACACGTACGCTAACCCTAAACCGTTGTCGTATCCTAAACTGTACCCGGAACAGTCCCCGTTCCCTAAGCCTAACCCTAAACCTTACCTGAAGACTTACGCTGACCCGTGCCCTAATCCTAACCCGTACGGTAACACTAACCCA
>NW_006770482.1:0-222 GCF_000442215.2 Lipotes vexillifer | reverse complement strand
TCCCTTACACTAACCTGTACCCTAAACAGTCCCCTTTCTCTAACCCTAACCCTAACCCTAACCTTAACCCTTACCCGAAGCCTTCTCCTAACCCGTGCTCTAATCCTTACCCGTACGCTGACAGTAACCCATACCCTAACACGTATGCTAAGCCTCTCCTGTTATCGTACAATAACATGTCCCCTAAACCATCCCCATTCCGTAACCCTAAACCTAACCCTA
>NW_006770480.1:0-200 GCF_000442215.2 Lipotes vexillifer | reverse complement strand
GGGCCTTCCCTGGTGGTCCAGTGGTTAAGACCCTACGCTTCCACTGTACGGAGCGCCAAGGGGGAGAAACACCAGGCTTAGCGGTAAAATGTTGGACACTTTCTCTTTGAGATGCAACCAGACAAGGGTGTCTACCCTCACCAGTTTTGGTGATGATCGTATTAGATGTCCTAGCCAGTGGAGTAAAGCAAAAGAAAAAA
>NW_006770478.1:0-305 GCF_000442215.2 Lipotes vexillifer | reverse complement strand
CCAACCAAGCATGCATGCAAGGGAAATCTGCGCTACAATGAAGTCTCACTTCCCTCCATTCAAAAGGGACATCTGAAAACAGTGTCAACTCCAGAAAGGCAGGACAGGCCATGGAGAACAGGGAGCATTGTTATGCTCACGGGCAGGATGTAAATTGCCAACAGCCACTCTGGGGAAATATATGGTGTTTCCTTATACATCCAAAAGAACAAAGGTACATAGCCTAGAGCACTAGCCTTAGAAAAATTGAAATCAAAAAGACAGAGCCACCGCCAAGTTTTGGGCTGCTCTGTGTACAAGAACCT
>NW_006770477.1:0-401 GCF_000442215.2 Lipotes vexillifer | reverse complement strand
ACGAACCCGTGTCCCCTGCATTGGCAGGCGGACTCTCAACCACTGCACCACCAAGGAAGCCCACATTTATATTTTTACCAGTGTAATAAATTAAAATTTTATTTCTCTGATTAGTGAAGCTGAATATTTCATTTATTTATATTTCTTCTAACTATTTGTTTCAAGCCCTTTGCCAATTTTTTTAGAGTTGCCTTTTTCTTATTAATTTGTAAGGCTTCTTTGTGAAATTAAGCCTTTGCCCATTATTTTTTTTTATTTTATTATTATTATTTTTTGGTGATACACGGGCCTCTCACTGTTGTGGCCTCTCCCGTTGCGGAGCCCAGGCTCCAGACGCTCAGGCTCAGTGGCCATGGCTCACAGGCCCAGCCGCTCCGCAGCATGTGGGATCTTCCCGGACC
>NW_006770475.1:0-567 GCF_000442215.2 Lipotes vexillifer | reverse complement strand
TACTGTTTGCTGCAGCCAGGAAAGGAGCAGGAAAAGAGTTCCTGTTCCCTGAAGTGGGCGCGGTTATGGGAAAACAGGGCACTCACTGTGATAAACGTCTTCTTGCAGCCCGAAAATGCGCACTGGTAGGGTCTCTCAGGCTCGAAGTGGCTGCGCTGGTGGGCGCTGAGTTTGGCCTGCGTGGGGAAGGTCTCCTCACACACCTCGCATTTGAATGAGTTCTCCTGCTCATGGCCCTTCATGTGTGCTTTGAGGTTATACACCGTGGTGAAGCTCTTGCCACAGCCCTCTGCCGGGCAGCCAAAGGGCCTCAGTTTGTCGTGTGACTGCAGGTGCCTCTTGAGCTTGTACGAGGTGGTGAAGGTCCAGCCGCAACCGCCCAGGGGGCACTTGAAGGGCCGCTGGCCCTGGGTGCTGCTGTGCGTCAGCAGGTGCACCTTCAGCTGGTGCTTCTTGGCAAAGGTTTGTCCGCACTGCGCCTCAGGACACAGGTACAGCACCACGCCCTGGCCCGGGCCTAGCGGCCCGCGGGGACTCTCAGCAGCAACCGGGCCCTCCGCCTCCTCC
>NW_006770474.1:0-363 GCF_000442215.2 Lipotes vexillifer | reverse complement strand
ATCTTTTTAACATCTTTATTGGAGTATAATTGCTTTACAGTGGTGTGTTAGTTTCTGCTTTATGAAAAAGTGAATCCGCTATACATATACCTATTTCCCCATATCAGTTACCTCTTGCATCTCCCTATCTCCCACCCCTCTAGGTGGTCACAGAGGTCCGAGCTGATCTCCCTGTTCTATGCAGCTGCTTCCCACTAGCTATCTATCATGTTTTTAATAATTTTTGCAAAGTAAATAAGAAAAAATCCATGAAATTTAGTTTTGGAAAAACAGTATAATGTTAATAATGTACTTGTATTACAGATGATATAGAAGGAAGTGAGTTGTGGAATGTATTTCATTTACAGCCGCAAGTCCTTTGTC
>NW_006770473.1:0-2876 GCF_000442215.2 Lipotes vexillifer | reverse complement strand
AAAAAAAAAAAAAAAAAAGCTTTCACGGAGCTTAGATGAACTCTTGCTCCTGGAGAAACTGCCACTACGTTCAGGTGGCAGGGGGGTCCGGAGACAGCGGAATCAGACCCCAGTAGTCGGTGAAAGGTGGCCAAGGCTGGGGGCAAGGGCCACAGCTGCGACCACGTAACCTGCACCAAGAGGATGCGGGCCACAGCTCTGAAAGGCAGCTCGCCAACTTGAAAGAAGCGGCAAAATGAAAGAAAGACATCAGCTGCGGAGAGTCTAACAAGAATCTTAAATGGGCCTCCCACTCTCAGTCCAGATAGGTGTGCAGCCACTGAGGTTTCCGAAGAATCCATTCACAGAAGTTGGTGAGAGCAGAGCCAAGATTCCAGGGCCGCGTCATGACACTTGCATTTAAATCTTCTATGTTTAGGACCAAAATTAAATCACTTTTGGTAAACAGAGATTTTGTTTCCTAAAGAGAAAGCTTAAAAGATTTCACTCACCTTAACTCTTGGTAAGAGACACACTGCAAACTGAATTGTAACATGTGCTCTCAACCCTTCCTCCCCCACAAAATCATATCTGCGAACAGAGAATGTGGGTGAAGAAAGGCTCTACCTGGCCTTATCCAGCCAAGCCCAGCTCCGAGTTAAGTCTCCTCTGCTCTGTCCCTCATCCTGTCACCCACTGGGGCCATGGGGACAGTTGCCCTGGTCCTTCCCCTTGAACTCCCAGCCCTCCATCTGTCCTCCAAACAGCACGTGCCTGCCACGGGCTGCACACCAACATTCACTGGGCTCCAAGTGTCCCCAGCAGCCACAGTCTCACTTAGTGCCCACAACCCATGGGCTGGGTGCTGTCGGCACGGCCATAGTCCAGAGGAGGAAAGCCAGGCGGGAGAGGCAGTCAACGGCCTAAGAGCAAACAGAGGGCAGACCTGGGATTCGAACCTAGGCACTGATGCCACAGCTGAACGCTGCCCTTGCAGTAAACGACACAGGCTGGGGTTTCACCTCCTCTCTGCCCAAAGTTCCCCCGTGGATGTTCTTCTCTTGCTGACACGCAGCCCGCCCTGGACCGCCTGGCAGAACTTCTGCCCACCCAGTCCAGCTCACGTCCCACCGGCGGCACCACACCTTCGCCAGGGGCTTCTCGGATAGGCTCTCACCCAATCCTCCTGAAACCACTGGGAGGCAAGGCCAGCAAGATGAGAAACCTGAGGCCGCGAGGGTCACACAGCAAACTGGGTCCAGCAAGTGAGCAGCAGTGTGCCCGCTGCTTTCCCCCTGGGGAATCCACTGTCTGACCGCTCCGGGGCCTTCGGGGGAGGGGGGCTCCCAGGACCACACCACAGAGGGGGCCCCTGCATTCCACACCCCGTCTGGAATCTCAGAACCACAGACACCCCCGGCCCCCTCTCCTCACCCAGAGCGCAGAGGCAGCTGGCTGCCGAGGACGGTGTCCTTCCACCTCCAAACACGCAGAGGCTGCTCGCAGGCGGCTCACGGAACGTCCCTCCACTCCCAGGCCTCCGGCCAACGTGAAGGCCAGAGCAAGGGGAATTCCAGGCACGGCGGAGGCCTCTCCCAACTGGGCTGTGTCCATCAGGGCACTTCAGCCAGAGGGCAGCTGGGAAGGAGGGTAGCCTCTGTGGGGTGAGCAACCTCCTCCCCCAAGGCCCTGCTCCCACTGCCAGGACATAGAGGGGCCCCGGACAGACACTGCTCCCCGGGTCCCCTCAGGCCCCCCCAAGCAGGCTCTGCCACGTGGCCACCCCAGCCCCTCCTGGAAGTGGCAGCGTGGTCCCCGGTCCGTAATCGCCGGGGACCACCCCCTGGATGATGCCCCCTGCTCGTGGCAGGAAGCGCACCTCCACTGCCCCAGGGCAGCCGCTGAACCAAGAGAGGGAGCGTAAGGAGGCCCGCCACAAAGAGCTAAAATGCCACTGTCCCGCCCACCAGAGGCGAGGAATTTCTCTGAGCAGCAGCATTTTCAGCAAGAGGCGGAGCGAGTTCCTCGGCCATGGGCTCGTGCTGAGGATTCAATGAACTAATGAAGTAAAGTGGCCAGCTCGGCGAGGGGCACCCAGCAGGTGCCCAATCAGCGTCTGCTAAATGAATGCAGGAAGGACAATCCCCCTCCTCCCCACCTCATTAGGCCCAAACCCAACTCCGAGCGGAGGAGAAAGAGCCCTTATTTACCCACCACCACCAATGCACGGAAGAGCAGATGGACAAACCTTTGCCAAGGCGACCAAAAAGGCCTTTTCATCAAGCTCAAGGTTTCAGCACTTCCCAACAGGACTCAGTTTCCCCGGCTGCAAGTTGCACGAGCCTACGCGTTCAGTAACTGAAGGGATGCCTGCTGCACACGCATCAGGGGAGGAAGTGAAAAATGGGATGGACTGTCAAAGTCAACCAAGAGCCTCGGAGGGCATGTTTCACTAGGCTAAAGACCTCTGGACAATGACCATGCTGCCTGTGGGTCTGCTACAGTGTGCTGTCCTGCAAGCAAGAATGTGTCTCGGGACTTCCCTGGTGGCACAGTGGTTAAGAGCCCACCTGCGAAGGCAGGGGACACGGTCCGAGCCCTGGTCCGGGAGGATCCCACAAGCCGCAGAGCAACTAGGCCCGTGCACCACAGCTACTGAGTCTGCGCTCTAGAGCCCACAAGCCACAACTACGGAGCCCGTGTGCCACAACTACTGAAGCCCGCGCACCTAGAGCCCGTGCTCCGCAACTAGAGAGGCCACCGCAATGAGAAGCCCGTGCACCTCAATGAAGAGTGGCCCCCGCTCGCCACAACTAGAGAAAAAGCCTGTGCGCAGCAACCAAGACCCAATGCAGCCAAAAATGAATTGGAAAAAAAAAAAAAAAAAAAAAAAAGGG
>NW_006770472.1:0-227 GCF_000442215.2 Lipotes vexillifer | reverse complement strand
GCAGGCGGACTCTCAACCACTGCGCCACCTGGGAAGCCCGCTCCCGTTGTTTTTGATGTCTGTTTCCAGTGGCTAAGGTTGGTTCAGTGGGCTGTGTAGGCTTCCTGGTGGAGCGGACTAGTGGCTGTGTTGTGGTGTATGAGGCTAGATCTTTTCTCTCTAGAGGGCAGGTCCATGTCTGGTGGTGTGTTTTGGGGTGTCTGTGGACTTATTATGATTTTAGGCAG
>NW_006770471.1:0-275 GCF_000442215.2 Lipotes vexillifer | reverse complement strand
CCAATCCAAATTCCTACTGATTTTGGAAATAGAAGATTTTTTAAATGGGGCAAATTTCTATTGGTACTGGAAAGTAGTAGATAAAGCATGTTAACCATGAATTCAGGGAGCCTAGATTCAATCTTCAGATTAAACAAGTATGAGAATGGAAATTTAGAAATGTACATGATACACCAGTTGTTCAATTTCTTCTTCCATAAATGGAAATAAATGAAAGTACTCAACACAAATTAGTTATTTGATTATTAAATGTCTGAATCTCAAGTGATTAATCA
>NW_006770470.1:0-204 GCF_000442215.2 Lipotes vexillifer | reverse complement strand
CCTTTTGATAATAGCCATCCTAATAGGTGTGATGTCTTACTTGCAGCTTTGATTTGCATTTCCCTGATGGTTAGTGATGTTGAACACCTTTTCATATACCTATTGGCCAGTTGTACGTTTTCTTTGGAAAAACGTATATTCGGACCGTGTGCCCTTTTGTTAATTATTTGTTGCTTTTGGTTTTTTTTTTTTTTATTGTTGAGG
>NW_006770468.1:0-515 GCF_000442215.2 Lipotes vexillifer | reverse complement strand
AAACCATTTGCAGCCTTACCCATTTCTAAAACTAGAAGACAGCTTAGGGGTTCCTTGGGAGAGTAGGGTTTGCTGCATCTGGATCGCTAACTACAGTGTAATAGCGGGGCCTCTACATCAAACACTGAAAGGAAAAGATGATGATCTTTTTGAATAGAATCCAGAGATGGCCTTTCAAGAATGGAAAGAGCAGTCAATTCAGATCCTTGCCCTGGAATTCCCTCATTTAGCTAAACCCTTTGACCTTTACATACCTGGTGAAAGGTGAATCGCCATTGGAGTATTAGTGCAAATACTTTGACCACTTGAAATGGAACAATGCATGTATGCCATCCAGGTAGGATAAAGTACTGACACCAAGGGGCTTGGCCCACCACTACATCTGGCCAAGATACGGGCGGTATCTAAAACCTGGAAATCAGCATTGCGAAAGGCCCCCTCCCTGCTATGGAAAAAGGACCCCATGTGGTGATCCTAACCACCAACCATGCCCTGAAGTTGCAGGGTTCACTCCA
>NW_006770467.1:0-1440 GCF_000442215.2 Lipotes vexillifer | reverse complement strand
GTCCGGGAAGACCCCACATGCCACAGAGCAACTAAGCCCGTGCGCCACAACTACTGAGCCTGCTCTCTAGAGCTTGCAAGCCACAGCTACTGAGCCCGCGAGCCACAACTACTGAAGCCCGCACCTAGAGCCCATGCTCCACAACAGGAGAAGCCACCACAGTGAGAAGCCTGCTCACCACAACAGAGTAGTCCCCGCTCGCCGCAACTAGAGAAAGCCTGTGCGCAGCAACAAAGATCCAACGCAGCCAAAAATAAATAAATAAAAATTATATTACAGATATCCCTTTGTATGTAACAACATTTCATGATATTTTAAGGAATGAATGGAAGTGGGTGTATAACTGGAAGATATGCAGAATCTGGCCATAGATTTGAAGGATTATCATACCTTCACAGTTGAGACCATGACATTAAAAACATCCTTTCTTTGTCCATATACACACTTAATTCTAAAGAATCTACTATCCTTAGATTCTAGGTCCTATGGTCTATGTGTATAATGAAGATACTCCAACCATTTGAAAAAAGATTACTCTGTTCTCAAGCCAAATAGAGGACCACCTACCATTTCGGGAAGAAGCACGTGTTAGCCAAGGTGCAGGAAAGCTGGAAGGGTGTAGCTCGGTGGCTGAGGGCAGGAGAGGCGGTTGCTCCATGCGTGCCAGTCTAGAGTAATTACTGTCATCAGCATCGTGGCTGAGATGGTCACAGGCACCACTGAGGTGGTGGGTTCCTCTCGGCTGACTGGCCTGGTGCTGTGTGCTTCACACATATTACATTACTGAAGTTTGGAATATTCTCTAAGGTATGTATTATTCTCATTTACAGGAATTTAATAAATTTCCCAATGTTGCAAATAAGTGGTACAGCCAGGATTTAAACCCTAGATCAACAACTCCAAAAACCAATTTTTTTTTTTTCCAGTACCCCTCAAGAAGAGATTTGAGGGCAATTATATGGATACTCTGGAGTAAAGGGAAAAGGAATTTCTTCATTTGGGCTCAGTAACATATTCTAATGGGATCATCGCAAACATAGGAACTTTGAAGTGGTAGTTAATGTTTAGATGAAAAGTCATTAAAGAGTGGAATAACGATGTAATAACTCAGAGTTTTGGCAGGCTAATTCAGTAGGGCTATTTGGGGAAAAATTAAAGGCAGAAAGCTCAGTGGGGCAAATGTCAAAGTGGCCACAATGAAAAAAGAATTTTTAATGGGATGGTAAGTGAGAAACAGCATTGAGAAGAGAAGTCATTTTTCCAGTGTCGTTATGGGCAAGAAGAAAATTGTTCTTTTATCTAGCAATCCCACTCCTGGACATATATCTGGAGAAAACCATAATTCAAAAAGATACATGGGGACTTCCCTGCTGGCAGAGTGGTTAAGAATCCGCCTGCCAATGCAGGGAACATGGGTTCGAGCCCTGGTCTGGGAAGATC
>NW_006770466.1:0-223 GCF_000442215.2 Lipotes vexillifer | reverse complement strand
TTTTTGACCAGGGTTGGGGGAAGTGAGAGTTCATTTTAGCGCAGATTTGCATTGCAAGCTTCCTTGGTTGGCCAAAAAGGGCCTATGAGTTTTTTTTTTTATATATTCAGGAAAAAACGCATACGCCCTTTTTGGCCAAGTGCATTCTGGTCGGCGTTCAGCCTAGTTTCATAGGCTTTAAATGCAATTCCAAACCACCTCCTGAAATCGGTTTCCTGCAATT
>NW_006770465.1:0-463 GCF_000442215.2 Lipotes vexillifer | reverse complement strand
TGTAGTAATCTCTCATGATCTTTTGTATTTCTGCAGTGTCAGTTGTTACTTTTCCTTTTTCATGTCTAATTCTATTGATTTGAGTCTTCTCCCTTTTTTCCTTGATGACTCTGGCTAATGGTTTATCAATTTTGTTTATCTTTTCAAAGAACCAGCTTTTAGTTTTATTGATTTTGCTATCATTTCCTTCAAATATTTTTCATTTATTTCTGATCTGATTTTTATGATTTCTTTCCTTCTGCTAACTTTGGAGTTTTTTTTTTTGCTCTCCTTTCTCTAATTGCTTTAGGTGCAAGGTTAGGTTGTTTATTCGAGATGTTTCCTGTTTCGTAAGGTAGGATTGTATTGCTATAAACTTCCCTCTTAGAACTGCTTTTGCTGCATCCCATAGATGTTGGGCCGTGGTGTTTCCATTGTCATTTGTTTCTAGGTATTTTTTGATTTCCTCTTTGATTTCTTCAGT
>NW_006770463.1:0-213 GCF_000442215.2 Lipotes vexillifer | reverse complement strand
ATAGCTAGTGGGAAGCAGCCGCATGGCACAGGGAGATCAGCTAGGTGGTTTGTGACCACCTAGTGGGGTGGGATAGGAAGGGTGGGAGGGAGGGAGACGCAAGAGGGAAGAGATATGGAAACATATGTATACGTATAACTCATTCACTTTGTTGCAAAGCAGAAACTAACACACCATTGTAAAGCAATTATACTCCAATAAAGATGTTAAAAA
>NW_006770462.1:0-266 GCF_000442215.2 Lipotes vexillifer | reverse complement strand
CCTCACACTAAAGGACCCACATCACAAAGGCGATGAGGACCCAAGCAGGAACAACCTCACAAAAAAAGCCTACATCATCACGGGGATGAAGAACCCAGCAGGAACCACCTCACCCCAAAGGCCCAATTTACAAAGCGGATGAGGCACCATTCTGGAACCACCTTACACCAAATAACCCAAATCACAAAGAGGATGAGGAAACAACAAGGAACCACCTCACGTTAAAAGGCTATATGAGAAGGTGGGTGAGGAACCCAGCAAGATCC
>NW_006770461.1:0-2594 GCF_000442215.2 Lipotes vexillifer | reverse complement strand
TAAAGTAGAAACTAACACACCATTGTAAAGCAATTATACCCCAATAAAGATGTTAAAAAAAATCATCCTCTTTGATTCCTTAATAACAACCTTAAGAAAACATTTGGTTGGAGGAAACACTGAAGCTATTTGGCCAGCTAAGGATGCATGTGTGTGTGTGTGTGTATGTGTGTGTGTGTGTGTGTGTTCCTTGCTCCGCTTGACCTTGGATAACGGAGAGTTGTCTCTTCGTGTCTGTTGGAGGACTGCCCTTTTATGTTTCAGAGCTCACCATGACAGCTTATAACACTCCTGAGATATTGATTAGCATGAAAAGATCATACTTTTAGTCAGAAGAAATAAAAATCAAGAGAGGTTAAAAATGTTAGGGCTCAGTGTTGATCACTTTGGAGATCCAAGTAAGGGCAGAGGAAAACAGAAAACTGCTTTCTGTACAAGTCGGGACCCCCCAGACCCGTGCCCCTGAGCAGTACCTCCACGGAAGGCATCATTATCCCCTGTGGTGTCGACTTCAAAAGATTAAGCACAGCCCCAGACACCCTTTACTGACCTTAGCATCCTGTGGTGGATCTATCATCCTGGAATTGATGTAAATTTGTCTCACATCTCATTTATAGGCTCCTTCTCCAACAATCTCTGAGATCTCAATGTCCTTACGTGTGTCGCTCATCGTGTGAAGGAATATTTCATCTTACTGGCCCGACAGCTGTCTCTCCCCAGTTTCACTCCAGAGCCCTACCTCTAGGAGTTTAGGGTTTGGAGACAAGTTTCTCCCATTCCTATCCCAATCAAATGGCTCCAAAATCTAGCCTGTGTGTCTCAGCCTTCACCTTGTCCACAAAAACAAAATCTGAATCTCTTCACTATATCTTCACATAAAAGCCCCTTCAACCATTCAGAGACCCTCTGAGGACCTCGTCTAACTCTCTGTGTTCTTTCCACAGCTGCGGCCCAAGCTGCACACATAGTCCAGGGTGAACACACCACGGTTCTCTCAGACGTGGGCTGCCTGAGCAAGTAGTCAGTAAACTGTGACACAGGAACCCACCTCTGAGGACCCATCATCTGCTCAGTACGGCTCCATCACCAGGTTATCCTAGAAAACCCTTTGCTCTATCTGCCCTCATCTCTCTCAACAGAGAGGTTCATGATCTGGTCCCAAATGAATTCCTTTCCCCGACCAGCCTCATATATTCTCTCTCTCCCCGTCTCTCACACGCAGTTACTTTTTGAAGAGCTTTTCTGACCCAGAAGCCAGCCCTGCTCCTGCCTCTGCTCTCACTGACAAACGCCCTCCCCCCGATGGCAGTGGGCCCCCAGGTGGGACCAGAGCCGCTAGCCGGAGGAGATAAGAATCGGTACAGCAGGCACGGGACTGTGGCTTCTCACTGAAGGAGACTCGACGGGGGCAGTACCTCATTCAAAGGCAACTTCCAAAGAGTGGATAAAATAACAGATTTTCTCCGCTCACTCCAGCCTTCTTCCTGTCAACACCTGTGATCACCTCTTTCCTCTGCTCAGAAATCTTCAACTTCCTACATCACTTAAGAACAAGATAAAAACTAACAGGGCATCAGGACCCTTCAAAATATGCCTCCACCCCACTTCCCCAGCCTGCTTCCCACTGTCCTCCCACCATGAGTCTGATCTCCAGTCGAACTCGGATCTGCACACACCATGCCCTGGTCTTTTCCGGCACACGCTTTCACTCATCCATCCCCTCAGCTTGTAGAGTCCTTGCTGCAGCACCGCCCCCTTTCCCCGCCTCCACGAAGCCTTCCCTGATGCCTCTCATCCTCCAGCCGCAGGTCACCTCTTTTTCTTTGTGTTTCCTAAAGACCTTGTTTATACTGCTCTGTGCACAAGCTGCTTCCCAAAATCCAATCTCTGACCCATTTTGGTGTCCCGTATGCTCCCTCCTCAGAGCCCCCAGCACCTTCTTGGGCCACTTGAACAAGACTGTCTCTGCAATCTCTTCCTGCAGGACAGGGATGTGGATTCCCCATCCTGGCACCCCCAGCAGGTGGCTGACACAGAGTAGGGGCTCAATGACCGTTTGATGAATAAAAATAAATATGTGCAGAGAAAGACAAATATCCTATGATATATATCACTTATATATGGAATCTAAAATATCATACAAATGAACTTGTTTACAAAACAGAAACAGACTCACAGACACAGAAAACAAACTTATGGTCACCAAAGGGGGAAGGGGGGAGGGATAAATTAGGAGTTTGGGGTTAGCAGATACAAACTACTGTATATCAAATAGATAAACAATAAGGTCCTACCATATAGCACAGGTAGGACAAGATATTCGATATCTTGTAATAAACCATAATAGAAAAGAATATGAGAAAGAATATATATATACATAACTGAATCACTTTGCTGTACACAAATATTGTAAATCAACTATACTTTAATGAAAAAGACTTGAAAATTTATTTTTTTTCCGTCGTATTTTAAAAAAATTATTCATTTATTTATTTATTTTTGGCTGCATTGGGTCTTCATTGCTGTGCACAGGCTTCCTCTAGTTGTGGCGAGCGGGGGCTACTCTTCATTGCGGTGCGCGGGCTTCTCATTGC
>NW_006770460.1:0-1163 GCF_000442215.2 Lipotes vexillifer | reverse complement strand
CTTTCTTTCTTTCTTTCTTTCTTTCTTTCTTTCTTTCTTTCTTTCTTTCTTTCTCTTTCTTTCATTCTAACAATCTTTGGTTTTGATATCAGAATAATAATGTTTTCCTAAGAGGATTTGGGAAGTATTTCCATGTCTACTTTCTGACAGGTTGTGCAGAATTGATGTTAATTCCTTAAAAGTGTTGTAGAATTCTCCTGTGAAACAAATCAAACCTGGAGATTACATTTTCAAGATACTTTGAATAATGAGTTCAATTTCCTTCTTAGTTATATAGGCTACTCAAGTTTTTAATTTCATATTGAGTTGTGGTTGTTTATGATTTTTAAGAAATTGTTCCATTTTTTCCTATGATATCAAACTTATATGTAGAGGTATTTGTAGTATTTTCTTATTATTCTTTGATATCTGCATGCCCTTTAGTGATAGCCTCTGTTTCTTTTGAGATATTGCTGATTTTTATCTTTTATTTTTCTTTATTTGTTGGTCTTGTTTGATATTTCTAAATTGTATTAAACTTTCCAGAGAACAAGATTTTTATTTCATTGATTTGCTTTATTGTTTTTCTCTTTTCAATTTAATCAATTTCTTCTGTTATCTCTACTATTCCCTTACTTCCACTTGCTTACAGTTTATTTTGCTCTTCTTTTTCTAATTTCTTGAGGTGGGAGTGTAGATATTTAATTTTAGAATTTACCTCTTTTCTAATGTGGGGATGCAACGCTATACATTTACATCTCATCAGTGCTTTAGCTGTGTATCCCACATATGTTGAAGTTTATTTCATTTTTATTCAGTTCAATGTACATTTTTACTTTCCTTCAGACTTACTCTTTGATCCACAGATTATTTGGAAGGATATTATTTAGTTTTCAGTTGTTTTCAGATTTTCCTGATATGTTCCTCTTACTGATTTCTAGTTTGATTCCATTATGATCAAAAATACACTATGGGCTTCCCTGGTGGTGCAGTGGTTGAGAGTCTGCCTGCCAATGCGGGGGACACGGGTTCGTGCCCCAGTCTGGGAGGATCCCACATGCCATGGAGTGGCTAGGCCCATGAACCATGGCCGCTGAGCCTGCACGTCTGGAACCTGTGCTCCACAACAGGAGAGGTCACAACAGTGAGAGGCCCACGTACCAAAAAAAAAAAAAAAAAAAAAC
>NW_006770459.1:0-1949 GCF_000442215.2 Lipotes vexillifer | reverse complement strand
TTAGGGCACGGGTTAGGGTGAGGCTTCGGGTAACAGTTAGGTTTAGGGTTAGGGCAGGGGGACGGTTTAGGGTACAGGTTAGTGTACGGCAACGGTTTACATTTAGCGTACGTGTTAGGGGCATGTTTTACTGTTAGTGTACGGGTGATAATTAGGGCACGGGTTTGGTTAAGGATTCGGGTAAGGGTTAGGGTTAGGGTTAGGGAACAGGGACGGTTTAGGGTACAGGTTAGTGTACGGCAACGGTTTACATTTAGCGTACGTGTTAGGGGCATGTTTTACTGTTAGTGTACGGGTTAGGATTAGGGCACGGTTTAGAGTAAGGCTTCGGGTAAGGATCAGGGTTCCGCTTTGCGTTAGGAAAAGGGTTAGGGAAAAGGGACGGTTTAGGGTAGTGGTTAGCCTACGACAATGGTTTAGGTTTACCGTACGTGTTATGACACGAGTTAGTATACCTGTTACAATTACGGCACAGGTTAGGGTAAGACTTCGGGTAAGTGTTAGGTTTAGGGTTAGGATTAGCGACCGGGGATGGTTTAGGGTACAAGTTGGGGTACAACAACTGTTTAGGGTTAGGGTTCATGTTAGGGCTTGGGTTAGTGTTATTGTACGGGTAAGGATTAGGGCACGGGTTAGGGTGAGGCTTCGCGTAACAGTTAGGGTTAGGGTTAGGGCAGGGGGACGGTTTAGGGTACATGTTAGTGTACGGCGACGGTTTAAGTTTAGCGTACATGTCAGGCGCATGGTTTACTGTTAGTGTACGGGTGACAGGGCACGGGCTTTGTTAAGGATTCGGGTGAGGGTTAGGGTTAGGGTTAGGATTAGGGACCGGGGACGTTTTAGGGTACAGTTTAGGGCACGACAACGGTTTAGGGTTAGCATACGTGTTAGGGCACCAGTTAGTGTTAGTGTACGGGTTAGGATTAGGGCAAGGTTTAGGGTGAGGCTTTGGGTAAGGGTTAGGGTTAGGGTTAGAGACGGGGGACAATTTAGGGTACAGGTTAGCTTTCAACAACGGTTTAGGGTTAGCGTACATGTTAGGGCTTGGGTTAGTGTTAGTGTGTGAGTTCCAATTAGGGCACGGTTTATGGTAAGGCTTCGTTAAGGGTTAGGGTTAGCGTTAGTTTTAGGGTTAGGGTTAGAGAACGGGGACTGTTTAGGGTACAGATTAGGGTTCGACAACGGTTTAGGGTTTGCATACATGTTAGGGCATGGGTTAGTGTTAGTGTACGGATAAGGTTCAGAGCACGGGTTAGGGTGACGCTTTGGGTAACAGTTAGGGTTAGGGCTAGGGAACGGGGACGGTTTAGGTTACAGGTTAGTGTACGACAACGGTTTAGGTTTAACGTACATGTTAGGGGCATGGGTTACTCTTAGTGTACGGGTGACTATTAGGGCACGGGTTTGGTTAAGGATCGGGTAAGTGTTAGGGTTAGGGTTAGGGTTACGGAACGGGGATGGTTTAGGGTACAGTTTAGGGCACGACAACGGTTTAGGGTTAGCATACGTGTTAGGGCACGGATTAGTGTTAGTGTACGGGTTAGGATTAGGGCACAGGTTATTGTAAGGCCTCAGGTACGAGTTAGGGTTAGGGTTAGGGAACAGGGACGGTTTAGGGTAGTGGTTAGCGTACGACAACGGTTTAGGGTTACCGTACGTGTTATGACACGAGTTAGTGTTAGTATACCTGTTACAATTAGGGCACAGGTTAGGGTAAGACTTCGGATAAGGGTTAGGTTTAGGGTTAGGGTTAGCGACCGGGGAAGGTTTAGGGTACAAGTTGGGGTACGACAACTGTTTAGGGTTAGGGTACATGTTAGGGCTTCGGTTCGTGTTACTGTACGGGTAAGGATTATGGCATGGGTTAGGGTGAGGCTTTGGGTAAAAGGGTTAGGGTTAGGGCAGGGGGACGGTTTAGGGTACAGGTTAGTGTACGGCAACGGTTTACG
>NW_006770457.1:0-1245 GCF_000442215.2 Lipotes vexillifer | reverse complement strand
TTACTATCATTATTCTGAATTCTGTTTCAGGTAGACTGCCTATTTCCTCTTCATTTGTTAGGTGTGGTGGGTTTTTATCTTGCTCCTGCATCTGCTGTGTGTTTTTCTGTCTTCTCGCTTTGCTTATCTTACTGTGTTTGGGGTCTCCTTTTTGCAGGCTGCTGGTTTGTAGTTCCCATTGTTTTTGGTGTCTGTCCCCAGTGGCTAAAGTTGGTTCAATGGGTTGTGTAGGCTTCCTGGTGGAGGGGACTAGTGCCTGTGTTCTGGTGGATGAGGCTGGATCTTGTCTTTCTGGTGGGCAGGTCCACATCTGGTGGTGTGTTTTGGGGTGTCTGTGGCCTTATTATGATTTTAGGCAGCCTCTCTGCTAATGGATGGGGTTGTGTTCCTGTCTTGCTAGATGTTTGGCATAGGGTGTCCAGCACTGTAGCTTGCTGGTCATTGAGTGAAGCTGGGTGTGGTGTTGAGATGGAGATCTCTGGGAGATTTTTGCCATTTGATATTACGTGGAGCTGGGAAGTCTCTTGTGGACCAGTGTCCTGAAGTTGGTTCTCCCACCTCATTGACTCCTGGCTGCAGCACCAAGAGCCTTTCATCCACATGGCTCAGAATAAAAGGGAGAAAAAGTAGAAAGAAAGAAAGAGGATAAAAGAAAATAAAGTGAGATAAAATAAAATAAAGTTATTAAAATAAAAAAATAATTATTAAGAAAAAATTTTTTAAGTAAACAAGCAAACAAAAGGACAGATAGAACCCTAGGACAAATGGTGAAAACAAAGCTATACAGACAAACTCTCACACAGAAGCATACACATACACACTCACAAAAAGAGTAAAAGGGGAAAAAATCATAAATCTTGCTCTCAAAGTCCACATCCTCCATTTGGGATGATTTGTTGTCCATTCATGTATTCCACAGATGCAGGGTACATCTAGTTGATTGTGGAGCTTTAATCCGCTGCTCCTGAGGCTGCTGGGAGAGATTTCCCTTTCTCTTCTTTGTTCGCACAGATCCCGGGGCTCAGCTTTGGATTTGGCCCCGCCTCTGCGTGTAGGTCGCTGGAGGGCATCTGTTCTTCCCTCAGACAAGACAGGGTTAAAGGAGCAGCTGCTTCAGGGACTCTGGCTCACTCAGGCCCGGGGGAGGGAGGGGCACGGAGTGCAGGGTGGGCCTGCGGCAGTAGAGGCCGGCGTGACATTGCACCAGCCTGAGGCGCGCCGTGCGTTCTCCCGGGGAAGTTGTCC
>NW_006770456.1:0-364 GCF_000442215.2 Lipotes vexillifer | reverse complement strand
AGGGCTCGAACCCATGTCCTCTGCATTGGCAGGCGGATTCTTAACCACTGCGCCACCAGGGAAAAAATGAATCTATTACTTTGTATAATATATGTGTGTGTGTATATATGTGTGTATACATATACACACACCCCTGTATATTTTACAAAACAGGGAACATTCCTCCATATCATTAAATATTCACTGAAAACACAATTTTAATGGTGCTTAACAGTGCATCATATGAATGACCATGATGCACTATGATTTAATCATTCCCCTCTTTGTACCCTTTAAAAAATGTTAGAGGGCTTCCCTGGTAGCACAGTGGTTGCGAGTCCGCCTGCCGATGCAGGGGACACGGGTTCGTGCCCCGGTCCGGGAG
>NW_006770455.1:0-235 GCF_000442215.2 Lipotes vexillifer | reverse complement strand
GTGCTATGCGGCTGCTTCCCACTAGCTATCTATTTTACATTTGGTTGTGTATATATGTCCATGACACTCTCTCACTTCGTCCCGGCTTACCACTTCCCCCTCCCCATGTCCTCAAGTCCATTCTCTACGTCTGCATCTTTATTTCTGTCCTGGCCTTAAGTCCTTCAGAAACTTTTTTTTTTTTTTAGATTCCATATATACGTTTTAGCATATGGTATTTGTTTTTCTCTGTCTG
>NW_006770454.1:0-1210 GCF_000442215.2 Lipotes vexillifer | reverse complement strand
TCCAGAGCCTGTGCTCCGCAACGGGAGAGGCCACAACAGGGAGAGGCCCGCGTACCAAAAAAATAAATAAAAATAATAAGAAAAATGGCAGCAATCACTTTTATATAATGCTTACTATGTGCCAGACACTGTTCTGTTATTCACATATTAATTCATTTAATCTTAACAACTACCATATGAAATAGGTAATTTTTTATATCCCTGTGTGGCATGCCACCCAGATTTTCCTTAAGGGAGGAAGGACATATTCCCCCCCAGCTGCTGGAATTGCTGCTGGAAGATGACCCTTTGCTGTCAGCCGTCTTTGGAGATTGCCTTGTCTGAAGAATACTTTCTTATCCAAGGTCATGCCACCTTCTACAGGCAGCTCTGATCCAATGATTAATTACAATGTGGGTGTAAAGTCCTGATCCTCTTGCCCCAGGCTGGGAAAAATTCAAAGATATCCCAGTTCCAGAACTCTCCACGGGCTTGGCTGAAAACTTGCTTGGAATTATATCACAGCTCAAATTTTCCTTCTGCCCAAACCTCCTTCCCATCCTTCCTATTCATATTCCCAAAGCACTCCATAAATATTGATAAATGTCCTGCACACTAATCTCTGTCTCAGAGTCTGCTTCCCAGGGGCTGTAATCTACAAGCAACTTACACAATTTGATCATCTTGACAACCTTTCAGAAACAGGTGTCCACTTGACATATGCTAGTGATGCTGCTGTACTTGTCACTCAGTATTTCTCATTTTCTCCTTCCCTCTCTACTTCTCACTCCACTCTGAACATCTCACTTCATCTTCTACTGCCTCTGTTTCTATCAGTCTCACATTCAGAAACCTTAAGATGTGGCTGGTTACTTCGTTACTATCTAAAAAGTTTTTTTTCTATAAGAGAGACTGCCTCTTAAAAAGAGCCTGCTATTCCTATGTCTAGCCTGTAAATAGTTGCTCATGTTTAGAGGTCAGATTTCTGAGTCCATTGAAACTAGCCAGATTAACAGGAACACAAACAGGAGGACTGCAAATTTATGCCTAGGTAAATATTTCTACTTGTTTAGCTGGCCTATAAGAATTTTCTAGTAGTTTAATACATTGCAGTTGCTTGAATTATTAACATCTCCTTGTTCTGAGAACATATATTTAAATTGAAAAACATTGTCATGAAGCAGGAAGTTGGGAAAATAAAATAACATTGAAGATCTACATGACACTGACT
>NW_006770453.1:0-3806 GCF_000442215.2 Lipotes vexillifer | reverse complement strand
CAGACCCCCCCCCCCCAACTTAAGACTGATGAATCAGGATCTGCTTTGCAACAAATCTCCAAGTGACTGATATGCCCTTTAAAGTGTAAAAAGACTGTAGATAACTCCTACTCATATTTCACTATTCAGCTCAAAGACCATGTTCTCCAGAGAACCCTGACCTCCCACCCCACACCCAGCCTGCTACAGGGACAGTTAGAGACTGGCATGGCACCATCAATGAGTGTTCAGGCCACATTCATGATCACTTCTTGCTCATGAGTCTCTCTCTTCCACTGTTGTGAACTGCGGTGGAGCAAAATTAAGATTAGCATCTTAAGAGGAGCATTATATGGGCTCATCTCAAACAATGGGCTCACCTATAAAGTTATATGGGCTCACCTCGAACAATGGGCTCACCTCGAGCATTATATGGGCTCACCTTAATGAATCACACTTGGAAATCCTCACCCTGCCTCATGCTCCTCCTGAACCTGCCCGTGGAGTCCCTGTTGTGAGAGCACCTAGGAGATCAGACCACCTGATCACCTGAGCCTTTAGGAATGGCAGACACCACATGCAGTGCAAATGAACATGCCTGCTCTACATGCTTCTCCTTGGAAACCAGGATTTAACTGAATGTAATGTACTTATGCCTTGGTGACTTTTCTCCTGCAGAGAATTTACTATGATTTACTTGGTGCCCTCTACCACACATGTTATTAGAAAAGTTCTAAGAGTCGTTCTCCAGTCATTCTGACCCCACAACTACCCAAACTCAGCCCCATCTGTCTTCATCTTGGACCTCTGTGACAAGCACCCCAGTGCCAGCCCCCAGAGCTCCATTCAGACCCCTGTAAGGCACCTCATTAAAGCCTGCACTCACTCCCCCCACTCCACATTCCACCCTCTCCACAGCCAGACAAACCTACGTAGAATGCACATCACACCACGCCCTCAGCCATCTACCCTCTCTCTCCAGGCCTAAAATCTGGTGTCCCTACACTACACTAAAGTCCAGTCTCTGCAGTGGGGCTTGTCCCCTGTCCACCTTCCCCCTTCTCTGTCAACTTAGTTCAGTTTCCACTGTCCCAGAAACCCAGTTCTCAGGTAATTTAGACTTCCTCTTTTCCCTGCCTATAATGTCATGCCCCTGACCTCCCAGGGAACTCTTCTTATTGTTAGATATCAACATAAATATCACCTCTTGGGTGTAACCCAAATTACCCATAACCCCTATTGGAATTGTCTGCAGAGCAGACATTATCCTTTGTTTCTTCTTTATTATCTGACCTTACTCCTCACTGAAATGTAACTTCTGAGGTCCACAGGACTCATCATGTCTGGAGGTTTTTTCATCTCTGTGTTACAAACTTCTAGAACAGTGGTGTAGACATTGTAGAAGCTCCATGGATATTTGTTAAGTATACGGATGTGAATGAAGACAATAAAACACACAAACATACTTTAGATCAGAGAGTCAAGTGTGCTAGTTACTCTCTTTTGGGTTTTGTGCCTGGTCTGCTCTAGCCCAAGGCTGATTCCCCTGCATGGACTACCCAGGCCTTCTGGGAGGCTGCCCATTGCTCATGCAGGAAATAGGAGGACTGGAGGACAGAGCGGGGGCAGTTTACTTGTTCCCCTGACAGCCCCTCACTGGGCTCTGATGACACCTCTTCCCTCTCCTCTCTCCAGGCACAGAAGTGGGAACAGGGTTTAATTGCTAGCACCTGGCAGCTGCCCATCCTCTGGCCTTCCCTCATCCCTGCCACAGCTCTTAACAACAGTCACCTTTGCCTCTTCATTTGTAGCATTTGAATGAAATGTTTCTAGTTGGAATTTCTTTTGAATCACCAGGAAACTCCCTTTTCCTGTGTAAATGATTTAGGAATCTATTTTTTAAATACAAATTATACACACAAAGTTTTTTCTATTCATTTACTTTTTTATTTAAAAACATTTTTAAACTTTGCAACTCTATTTTTACAATTTTCAAGTACTCACAAACAACTGAGAGGGATTTGTATCTGCCTTGTGGGGGGTTGTGTTTGTGTGTGTGTACATATGTTTGCCTGCAAGAGAAAAGTTTTTCATTTTGGCTGATAAATTTTAGAGTTGTTAAGGAACAAACAGAATCTAAAATAAAATAATGAAGGTTAAGAAAATATTATAAAACAAGAAATAAATGCTTCTAAAATCTAAAGTTTCCAATCTATGAATCTATTAAACTAATTTTATGATTTTAGGACTAAACTACAAATTTAGTACCAAACTATATACAAATATTATGTAGTTTGAATGGGGTCTAGTTTTGTTTAACTTTTTATTTTCTTGCATTTTAAAAAAGCAACCTAAATTTATTCAGGTAAATATTATGTTATTTCTACAGAATTTTTCACAGAATTCTAATATTAGCCATAGCTTACAGGTATGGTCTTTATTATTTCAAATGTCTTCACCCATATCAAACTTACAGGATGGTTTAAGTCATAAGGGACATTTAATTTAAATCAAAGTACAATACTTAAAATACATAATGCCAAAGGATCCAGTGGGGAAATTGTGTTCCTGAGAATTATATTATCATATCTATTTTTAAGTATTAGTACCATAAAGTTATAGTTCTATGTTAATAAGAGTAATTATGGCATCAATTTAGTAATAATACCTTAGCTAACAAGAGGTCAATCAAAACTACGTTAACAAAAATATATGCAGATGCTGGGCCATGATTCTGGGTGTTCAGGATCCCATAGCTGGGGAAGCTGAGTCAAACCTGCAGGTGATCCCAGATCCCTGATTCTCTTTGGTGGACCAGATGACACAGGGGAGATCTCCTGATACTTCTCTGCCTATGTGGGCTGCAAGTGGGGTAGCAGGAGCACAAGGGCCCATGGAGAAAGGCTACAACTTGGACTTGAGCTTGGCCAACATCTGCCTCTTGTGCTCATTTTCTTTCCTTAGCTCCTTGAGTTTTCTCTCAGTTGACAAACTGCCATCCAACAATCTTGAGCTCTTTTTTCATGGTCGCAGATCTTTCGATGGTAGGAATTTGTTCCCTTCAATTCTTTACCCACGTCTTTGGCCATTTTCATATACAGGTTGCAATTCTAATATGTAGATTTCATGTTTCTATAAATGATAGGAAGTTTCTTCTCCATTTTTTAAGCAGTGAATTTCCTCTTCAAAGATATGTTTTTCTTTTCTTTTTTTCTTTTTCTTTTTTTCTGAAGTTGTGTTAAATGTTCTTCAGGCACTTCAGGCAGAATTTGAAACTTCAGCCTCAGCTGCTGAACTCTCTTTCCAGCTGTGAATTCTCACACTGCAGAGATGCTTCTTCCATTTGGAGACTTGAGATTTGTCCTGTAAGCTCTTCATTCGTTTTTCTTCCCACAACTGTTGGGCTATTTCTTGATGTTTCTCTTCAGGACTCTGAAGGGACACACTGAAGTCAGCATCATCACTGACATCTGCTTATCAGCTTCTGGCCTATGGATGGATTGATGGCCATTTCCTTATTCCCTCTATTTCTAGACTTTTGAGTTTCTGTCATACACGTGATCTCCAAGGAGGTCAAGCAAGAGGATGGTCTTCAGCAGGTGTTCAGCCATTGATGTTACTTGGTTGACTTCACTGTTCAGGATTTGCACCATTTGTGTGTTTGACTGCTCAAGCCATTCTTTCTCCTCCTCCTTTTCCTGGACTCTCTGCTTCCATCCTGCAATTTCTTGGTCGAGCATTTCTGGACTTTTTGGAAAATGAATGTTTTCATTCACATCATTCATTAATTTCTTCTGAAGTTGTTCTCCATTTTTCTCTGATGCATT
>NW_006770452.1:0-481 GCF_000442215.2 Lipotes vexillifer | reverse complement strand
CTGGGAGGTCTCTTGTTGACCAGTGTCCTGAAGTTGGCTCTCCCACCTCAGAGGCAGAGCACTAACTCCTGGCTGCAGCACCAAGAGCCACATGGCTCAGAAGAAAAGGGAGGAAAAGTAGAAGGAAAGAATTAGTAGAAGTAGAAAGAAAGGAGGGAGGGAGCAAGGAAGGAAGGAGGGAAGGAAGAAAAAAAAGAGAGAAGATAAAGTAAAGTAAAATAAAGTAAGATAATATATAATAAAGTTATTAAAATTAAAAAAATAATTATTAAGAGGAAAAAAAACCCCAAAAAACAACAGAAAAAAAAATGGATGGATAGAGCCCTGGAACAAATGGTGGAAGCAAAGCTATTCAGACAAAATCTCGCACAGAAGCATACACATACACACTCACAAAAAGAGGAAAAGAGGAAAAATCATAAATCTTGCTCTCAAAGTCCACCTCCTTAATTTGGGATGATTCGTTGTCTAAAGGAGGGAA
>NW_006770451.1:0-262 GCF_000442215.2 Lipotes vexillifer | reverse complement strand
AAATCATTTGCACCAGCTTGGTCATGTTCATCACTTTGATGTTTGGGTTCCACGTAAGTTAAGTGAAAATAACCTGCTTGACCATATTTCTACATGTTATTCACTACTTCAACGTAATGAAAATGTTCCATTTTTAAAACAAATTGTGACAGGCGATGAAAAGTGGATACTGTATGATAACGTGGAACAGAAGACATCATGGGGGAAGTGAAATGAACCACCACCAACCACACCAAAGGCCAGTCTTCATCCAAAGAAGGTG
>NW_006770450.1:0-4040 GCF_000442215.2 Lipotes vexillifer | reverse complement strand
GGGCTCTAGAGCGCAGGCTCAGTAGTTGCGGTGCACGGGCTTAGCTGCTCTGCAGCATGTGGGATCTTCCCGGACAAGGGATCGAACCTGTGTCCTCTGAACTGCCAGGCACATTCTTAACCACTGCACCACAAGGGAAGTCCCAGAAGTTGTTTCTTTTTATGATACTGTGCAAAGCTCCCAGGAGGTCGTATATTAATTGTACCCCTATATGTTCTATTTATTAAAAATCATTTCAAGATTCCTTCTGTACTTCACTGTGGGTGGGATGGAATTCAAAGCCAAAGAACACTTTCAAATCCATTGGAAACATAAAGTTGCATGGTAAACTATGTCACAAGAGAACAATTGTTGCTGTTTAAGCAAAAGCTTAGTCTGCCATATGCTTACAGGTGATTGTCTTTTTTTTTGATTCATGTTTTCAAATTTTATTTTATTAATCATCTGTACAGCTAGTGATTTTGCTACAAGAACATCTGACACAGAATTAGAGACTGACCCTTGTAGGGCCCACTGAGAATCCCAGAGTTGGTATGACCATTATTTTAGCCGAAGACATTTGAAATTCAACAGATGCAGACAAAAGCTTTCTCAGAGCTTCCCTTACCTGACTAAAAGCAGCTACTTCTAGAAAATGATGCTTCCTTAAATTACTCTCAGGAGAGAGACCAAGAGTAAACCTGCCATAAATATTCTCTGGGGGTGGGGGAAGGAAGACCAGTTGCACTCCCATAAACAAATATTACCACAGTTTTGTTTTGTTTTTTTTTAAATCTCCTGTTAGTTCTCCTAAAAACACATTAGCCTTTCCTAAAGAAACCGATTTGTTCCTCTTCTAAAAGTCTTTTCTTCCCTTTCCCCCACTATATTAGGTACATATGCTTTCAACTATAAGCATGTAGCGAGTTAGTTACTTCTTTTATTAGCTCTTTCATGCATATGAATAAATCTTTTTCTCCAGTTATCGCCTTTTGTCAATTTAATTCACAGGTTCACATTTCCTAAACTAAGAGGGTAGAAGATATGTTTTTCTTTTCCTCCCAGACAATTGCAATCAAGGCACATAAATAGCATTTCAAGTATCAGATACAGTAAAGTCAATTCATGTATCAGGACCCACAAAATGGAGGCTGCCCCATTGGCCCAGCTCACATCACACATCTAAACCCAAGTCAGCCTGTCAAGGAAACTGAACAGAAACCAATCACAATCCTCCAACTCATCTTTGGCTAACTTATCTTCCCCTTGAAAATAGGACCTGATCACCTTATAAGGAAATCCCTGACCTCCTGGCCAATTGTTCCCAGTTTTGGCATTGCCTCTCTAAGCTCTATAAAATCTGTTCTTGCCAAAAATTCCTGGGGAGGAGTACACCACTCCTTGTGAGCCACTCTACTCCCCAATCCCTGGATTGTTTTCCCTTGAAAAAAGAAAATCAAACTCGTTACTAACTTGTTTTAGTTTTGTCACTTCACAATTCTGGTGACAAGATGGAACCGGAAGGCAGTTGCTGAAGATTCCAGAGATGACTCCTCGATGCACATGAAGGTACCCGAAGAGCCATTTTGGTTTGCTGCCTCTGGCTGCTCTCCAGAATTTCAAGTAACCTTTTCTCAGATGGAGCTCTGCTTATTTTGCCATCTGAGCTCTTTGTCTTAATCCTTGTCTTAATCTTTGTCTTAATCCTTCCTGGTGGAAAATTGAGGTGTGAGAGATTCTACGTTTTTCTGGCTGAGACTATGGGCCATAACATTTGGGTTTGTGGCTGACCTCACTTACAAGGTAGTGCCTCCTGGAGGTCCTGAAAGGTCTAAAGAACTGTGCAGAGGCAGCCAGAAACAGCAAATCTGGTTGAATTAGGAAGGGTCAACAAGGGGAAATAAATAGGTACCCCTCAATCTAAGAAGGCAAGATGGCAGTGGTGAGGGGACTCACAAAGCCTCAGGTAAGTCCACAGAATAAAGCATTGAGGATCTTGGGGAAATAAGACAAGTAATTCAAACTGTTTTGATCAACGGCACATCAAAATGTTAGTAGGCACAAGCGGGACTATTAAAAACCATTAAGGTGTCACCACCATAAAGAAATCTGCTCCTGAAAGGAATAACAGATCTACTGCTAATAAGAATCTCAGAAGTTGCAAAATTGGCAGGCATGGTGGAACACTTAAAAGCTGTTATAGTGATCACCATTTTGTCATTTGACAGATATAAAGGATATTAGAAAAATGTAACTTAGCTTTATTAAGAGCAAAAGCCAACTAACACAATATTGTAAAGCAACTATAATCCAATAAAAATTAATTTAAAATAAAAGAGCAAAAGCCATTCATGAGTTTCACATATTTTGGTATCCTTTAAGGAAGATAATTCAAATAATCAAGACTATATACCAAACAAACAAAGAACCCATGCCTTCCAATTTACATGAAACACAGGCTTATCCATATAATTCTAGATGCTTTAAATAAGACAAAATAGTGCTCAGAGTGGGGATGTATTTGTTAGTGACATTTACTTAGTTTTTATTTTCTATATAAATAAACTTCAGGAAGGTAATAATAAGATGAAATACATTCCTTAAGTCTTTTTCAACATAGCAAACTGATTTTGAAGCTAAAAATCCCAACATTTTTAACAAAGCTTAATTTGTTAAAGTTTTAACAACAATAAAAACAAAAGTTTTAACAACAATAATAATACTAATAGTTATGATATTCATATTGTATTATGTTCATTTCAAGTATATTCTCTTATATTTTTAGGTATTTAAGAAATTTTCTGTACTGCAGCACTTAAATTTAAAATTTGATTGTCTTATTTAATGTATGTGTATGCCCACATGCAATATTAATATGGTCCTTATCATTATCAAAGATAATAAAAAGTACCAAAATTCTCTTTTGAAAAGAACACTGTTCTACTTCAAGTGGCATTTTTCAGTTTCCTAATATCAGAAATTTTACTGCACTCACAGCATGAGAGTACCAACTTAAAAAAAAGAAAAAAGGAAATTAGGTGCTAAGCGTTTTGTCCTTTACTTTTATATACCAAGAATCGACATGTTTTAAGAATTGATGTAACAGAAAAATTCATGAAAAGATGCTTCTCAAAGGCTTTCTTCTCACGAAAATGCATACTTATAAATAGATGGGCAGAAATGGCAGAGATGGCTGCCTGAGGTTGCTTGAAAAGGCAAGCAACTCCTTAAAGAACCCTGATATTACTGGTCCAGGTGACAAGATTCCTGGTCCAGGCACTACAAAGCTGCTATTTTTCTGGGGTTGGATTTGGCTTCACTTTTCCATAGCCACCCCAAATGGACAGAAAAAGCGTAGACCAATCAGTACCACGGTCCTTGTTTTCTGTGAGCATCAAAGAAGGAATGTGAGGTCTAATAACAGGGGATACCTTAGGAATTTAGCAAAACAAACAATGCATAAAGGGAAGTGTAACTATTCTGGACAATACTTTATGAACACGATAATTATACCAGAACAGAGATGATTTTACACTGGTGAACACCAAGGATATCATTTGCAAGTAGATAGCTGAAGTGCAGATTATCTCAATGGGTCTTAATCATCTGAAAACTGTAGATGAATTCACAAGGGAAAATATAAATTATGATTAACGTATAGGACAGTCACTCTGAAGAACACTGGTCATCAAGGTTACACTTTGATTTCAATGAAAATAATTCATATTTCAGCAACATAGATATTAAGTGAAAGTTGTTTAATAGCACATACGTGTTCTTTCATTTGTAAGGCTAATTTTAGCCAATTTTATAGAAAATAAGCATACAGGATAATAAGTGGTTGTAAGGAAGGATTTTTGTCATCATGTTTCACTTATACAAATTATTATACCTAATCCAGGTTTTTACATTAAACTATATTGAAAGGATAAATATATATAGAAACATTAATATTAAAAACTTTATTTTTATTTTATTTTATTTTTTCGGTATGCGGGTCTCACTGTTGTGGCCTCTCCCATTGCGGAGCACAGGCTCCGGATGCACAGGCTCAGCGGCCA
>NW_006770449.1:0-270 GCF_000442215.2 Lipotes vexillifer | reverse complement strand
GGCACTGCCAAAATGAATACTGTCACCATGCAAACTATCACCATGGACACTGTTACCATGGGTACTATTCCCATTTTGAACTTCCAGCATGTGAACTAACACCATGGGCACTGTTCATCATGGGCACTATCACCGTGAGCACTATCACCATGGGCACTGCAACCATTGGTACTGTCACCGTGAGTAATGTCACCATGGGCACCGTCGTCATTGGCACAGCAACCATGCGAACTGTCCCCATGAGCATTGCCACCCTGAGTAATGTCACCA
>NW_006770448.1:0-496 GCF_000442215.2 Lipotes vexillifer | reverse complement strand
CCTGCCAAGACTGAATCAGGAAGAAATAGAAAATATGAACAGGGCAATCACAAACACTGAAATTGAAACTGTGATTAAAAATCTTCCAACAGACAAAAGCCCAGAACCAGGTGGCTTCACAGGCGAATTCTATCAAACATTTAGAGAAGAGCTGACACCTATCCTTCTCAAACTCTTCCAAAATATAGCAGAGGGAGGAACACTCCCAAACTCATTCTATGAGGCCACCATCACCCTGATACCAAAACCAGACAAGGATGTCACAAAGAAAGAAAACTACAGGCCAATATCACTGATGAACATAGATGCAAAAATCCTCAACAGAATACTAGCAAACAGAATCCAACAGCACATTAAAAGGATCATACAACATGATCAGGTGGGGTTTATCCCAGGAATGCAAGGATTCTTCAATATACACAAATCTATCAACGTGATAAACCATATTAACAAATTGAAGGAGAAAAACCATATAATCATCTCAATAGATGCAGAG
>NW_006770447.1:0-838 GCF_000442215.2 Lipotes vexillifer | reverse complement strand
ATACACTCTTCTATGTTAATTACACTTTGGGTGACACATCTGTTCATTGAAGTTACAATGTTCTCAATTTCTCTTACTGATCCTTTCAGAGTGGACCCCAACAAGTGTCCTCCTGCCCAGTGTCATTGGAGCCAACAGATCGAGACTGAGTTTGGTTCAGAAGCAAAGGAAATTTTATATTTTGATCAGAGAATGGAGAGGTGAAATCATGCCCTACCCTGCGGGCTGTGGGCTAGGCTGCTGTGTAGAGATCCTGTCAGAGTCAGTGAGAGGGAGGGAGCAGAGCTATCAAGGGCCAGGTTGGCTGCAGCTCAGGCGCTATATCGTGGAGTCTGCACTGGGCCCCGTGAGCTCAGTTGTCGACCAGCCATTCTGCACTAGGAAATGTGCTCTGAAGTGCAGGGTGTGGGATCTCTGTGTGCGGGACCCTAAGAGCATGTGAAATTAGACAAAGCACAAAGGATCAAAAAGGTTAGACTTTATTTTATTGCCCAGATTCTATATTTATCTCCCAGGGATTTTAATGGGCTTTGCCGGTGACAAACTCCTCCTCTGCCTTTTGTCCCGTTCCTCATTCTTGGAGTGCTGAGGGTAGAGACCCCTCTTCTGTAACTGCTGAGTGCTGAGTTGGGAGCCCTCATAGCCGGGGGCGGGGGTCAGAACTTCTCCCAGCAGCCTCCATGTGACGTTGATTGTCCCCAGGCCTCGTGCCTCCCTGCTTGTCTGCCTGAGCACCAGCACTGGAAGTGTTATAGATTGTAATGACCTTTAAGTGTTCAGGAAAGAGTTGTGCAGAGACGCTGTGGGGGCCGGTTTTACCTCACCCCACATTTGTTCA
>NW_006770446.1:0-219 GCF_000442215.2 Lipotes vexillifer | reverse complement strand
TACTGGATACGGGTCTGAGGAGTAACATCTGCACCAACAACAAACTTGTTAAAGATGCCATTTCATGAGCCCCACAGGCGAATCATAATTTAGAGTGGGGCCCTGATTCCCCCCCAATTTGTAAGCACCTTAAAGCTTTGGAAGAAATGTTTGCTGTGTGGTTCCCATGCAGTTTCCCACTAGTATTACATGGTGAGTATTTAGAAATAACATCACCTG
>NW_006770444.1:0-1917 GCF_000442215.2 Lipotes vexillifer | reverse complement strand
CACCAACAGTGCAAGAGGGTTCATTTTTCTCCACACCCTCTCCAGCATTTATTGTTTGTAGATGTTTTGATGATGGCTATTCTGACTGGTGTGAGGTGATACCTCATTGTAGCATGGATTTGAATTTCTTTAATGATTAGTGATGTTGAGCATCTTTTCATGTGTTCTGTTGTCAATCTGCATATCTTTTTTGGAGAAATGCCTATTTAGATCTTCCACCCTTTTTTGGGCTGGGTTGTTTGTTTTTGTGATATTGAGCTGCATGAGCTGCTTGTATATTTTGGAGATTAATCCTTTGTCAGTTGCTTAATTTTCAAATATTTTCTCCCATTCTGAGGGCTTTCTTTTCATTTTGTTTATGGTTTCCTTTGCTGTGCAAAAGCTTTTAAGTTTCATAAAGTCCCATTTGTTTATTTTTTTAATTTCCTTTTCTCTGAGAGGTGGGCAAAAAAGAATCTTGCTGTGATTTATGTCAGAGCATTCTGCCTATGTTTTCCACTAAGAGTTTGGTAGTGTCTGACCTTACATTTAGGTCTTTAATCCAGTTTGAGTTTATTTTTTTATATGGTGTTAGGGAGTGTTCTAATTTCATTCTTTTACATGTAGCTGTCTAGTTTTCCCAGCACCACCTATTGAAGAGGCTGTCTTTTCTCCATTGTATATTCTTGTCTCCTTTATCAAAGATAAGAGACCATATGTGCATTGGATTATCTCTGGGCTTTGTATCCTGTCCCATTTATCTATATTCCTGTTTTTGTGCCTGTACCATACGATTTTGATTACTGTAGCTTTGTAGTATAGTCTGAAAACAGGGAGCCGGATTCCTCAAGCCCTGTTTTCTTTCACAAGAATGCTTTAGCTACTCGTGGTCTTTTGTGTTTCCACACAAATTGTGAAATTTTTTGTTCTAGTTCTTTGAAAAATGCCATTGGTAGTTTGATAGGGATTGCATTGAATCTGTATATTGCTTTGGGTACTATAGTCATTTTCACAATGTTGATTCCTCCAATCCATCTGTTTGTATCATCTTGAATTTCTTTCATTAGTGTCTTATAGTTTGCTGCATATAGGTCTTTTGTCTCCTTAGGTAGGTTTATTCCTAGATATTTTATTCTTTTTATTGCAATGGTAAATGGGAGTGTTTCCTTAAATTCTCTTCCAGATTTTTCATCATTAATGTATAAGAATGCAAAAGACTTCTGGGCATTAATTCTGTGTCTTGCTAGTCTACCAAATTCATTGATTAGCTCTCGTAGTTTTCTGGTAGCATCCTTAGGATTCTCTATGTATAGTAACATGTCATCTACAAACAGCGAGAATTTTATTTCTTCTTTTCATATTTGGATTCCTTTCATTTCTTTTTCATCTCTGATGGCTATAGCTAAAACTTCCAAAACTATGTTGAATAACAGTGGTGAGAGTGGAATCCTTGTCTTGTTCCTGATTTTAGGGGAAATGGTTTCAGTTTTTAAACATGGAGAAAGATATTGGCGGTGGGGTGTCATATATGGCCTTTATTATATTGAGGTAGGTTCCCTGTATGCCTCCTTTCTGAAGAGTTTTTATCATAAATGGGTGTTGAGTTTTGTCAAAAGATTTTTCTGCATGTATTGCGATGATCATATGGTTTTTATCCTTCAATTTGTTAATATGGTGTATCACATTGTTTCATTTGCATGTATTGAAGAATCCTTGCATTCCTGGGATAAAAGCCAGTTTATCATGGTGTATGATCCTTTTAATGTGTTGATGTATTTTGTTTGCCAGTATTTTGTTGAGGATTTTTATATCTATGTTCATCAGAGATATTGGCCTGTAGTTTTCTTTTTTTGTGACATCTTTTCTGGTTTTTTGTTTTTTAACATCTTTATTAGGGTATAATTGCTTTACAATGGTGTGTTAGTTTCTGCTTTATAA
>NW_006770443.1:0-2938 GCF_000442215.2 Lipotes vexillifer | reverse complement strand
GTCACTTCCAGATTCAGAGCCCCAGGCAGAGGTTCTGATTGGTTGAGTTCTACCACGTGTCCACTGCCCCCTCTCCTCCCCCCCCCACACACAGGGACCCTCCCGTAGAACCCCCATAGTGGAAGGTGAGCCTTCCTCTTGTCCCCCATGGTTCCTCCAAAGTGCTAAGAAGATTTGGATGTTGTGTAGCTTTATGGCAAAAGTCCACCCCAGGTATCATTCACATTCCCCTATCTCCACTGCAATAATCCGTCAGTTATTGAGGACATCTGGTTTTTTTCAGGCACTGGGCTAGATGCTCCATGTGTAGAATCTCTAGTCATTACCACAACCCTGTGAAGTAAATAGCAGGAAGTACTTTTTACAGTTGAAGACACTGAGGCTTGAAGAGGTTAAGTAACTTGCCTATGGCCAGACAGGTGGTAAGAGACGAACCCAGGATGATCTGACCCCAGAACTTGTGGCCTGTCCACTCCATCAAATTGCCGCCTCTATGTATTATTTTCACCTAAATTTTTTTCTCCATATCCCAAGTAGTTTATGCAGATAGAACTTGTTTCTAAACTATTATGTCCACATCTGAATAATAGAGGGTATTGACAGATTTATCCCTAAGGTTTTCATCTGTGTCATTCTGTGTTTCTAGAACTATATTCTGTTGGTTACCGTTTTAAAATGGCATTGAGTGCATAACTGCGGAGAAGGTTTGGGTGATGTTGGTGGAACCCTTATCAATGTCAAGTGTGACACCATTTTCTCTGGCCTTATGCAGCCTTCCCCAGAAGACCGTACCTCACCTCCCAAATCAGGTCCCTGAAATCTGTTTGGAAATTAACCACAGGCCTGAATCCCCGTGGAAGTGGCTGCTGAACATACAGTCCCTGCTGTCTGGTTGGTGACATGCTAATCACTCTTTCTTCTTCTAAATGAATACTTCTCAGCAGAGACTCAAAGGAACTTTTTCAAAGAAGGCAGTGTATGTGCTCACGCCACTTTAATGTGGACAAAGTTGTGAGGTGGGCGTCATTCAAGTAATCACCCCTGATGCTCTCTCGGGCACATGAGGTTTTAACTAGAAACTAAAGCTCCCTGGACACTTTTCAGAACCATGTCTCTGGCTTTGGTCTGGAACTCCCGTCTGGAACAGCAACTAGTGTCAGGGCATTAAAAGGCATATGCTCTGGGTGTGTTTCTTCCTCATGAGGGATGGTTTGTGATTCATTCATTTAATTGTGCTGTAAGTGGACATTTATGGAGGACCTGCTTGGGGCCAGCAATTGTATCAGTGTTGAGCTTTTACTTACAGAAAAGACAAAATCCTCAGCAGGGGGTGTAGACGTGTGGCTGGGGGAAAGCAGACATTGAAACATAATGAAAATGCAGGGTGATGGAAATATGTTATGAACGCCTGAAGAATGTATTAGAGGAGCACAGAGAAGGGAACGACTAGATGTTTGGGGGTAAAGGTGAAAAAAAAAAATCATAGAAGTTGCATTTGAGTGGAGTTGTAATGAAACAATTTAACCGGAACATTAAGTGGGAGTTTATTTGTAGGCTGAAGGGCAAAAGTTTGCAAGTTTTAGGACATACAGAGTTCAGGATGACGGTGAATTACAGAGGAAGGGAGTAATAACAGAGTGAGAGGAGAATTTGAAAAGGAGCTAAAAGAGGCAATGATATGAATAGTCATATATGTCCTGCAAGAAGGGGCTTGGATTACGTTAATAGTGAACCACTGAAGGCTTTCACCTGGAGAGGGACGTGATCAGATTGTGTTTTAGAAAGACCACTCTGTTGACAGAATAATGAACTAGAGCGAGAAGGGGACAGGAGACTTTACAGACAGCCAGATTACAGGCACAATTTTACCATTTTGGAGAGAGTTTATGGAGGAATGAGAAGACATCGTTTTCCACAGTCTCCTTAAAAATATGAAGCCCGTAAGGATCTGATAGGAAAATGTGTAGTATTTTCATTAGGAAATAATTGCAGTGCTTATTTTCTTCTACTGGCCTGAAATCTTAAAAAAAAAAAAGAAAAAGGACAGTAAGCCAGTACAGTATATCTTGACTTTTTAGAACATAAATTTTATATAGCATGAGCCAGATTTTCTTCTCTAACCCATAAAATGATTAACAACAGAATCCTCGGTTATGGATAATTAATAAGTTATTAAAGAATACTAATTCTTAACAGAAAGCTTTTACACTGGTTGTCCACCCCCTGGAAGGACTTATTCCCCATTCAACGCTATATTTAAGGACCACTTTCAAACATCTATCATGTATCATTGAAGTAGATTGGAAGATGTGAGTGTGGACTGCATTAAGACATGTCAAAGTGAATAAGTGTTTTAGTAAGCTGTTCTATTTCTAATACAAGCCAGTGAAAAAAACAATGAGCCAGTCTCCAGTGTTAAGATGGGAAAATATGAAAACCATCCCAGCTTACTCCACTCATCACCATGGTTTCATCATCTATTACACAGTAAAACAAACATAGCCACTGACTATAACCCTTAATGAGCATATGTGACTCTGATAATATTTATCGGGTTTATTTGTTTGAGGCCAACTGAAATGAAAAGAAAACAGTGCAGCGTTGGGTCATTAGTCTCTTCTGACGTGTGCTGTAATTCTAAGGAAAACATTAGTAGCCTATTTTTAGCCAGTACCTTCATCCACTGAAGCGATAATGGCCCAAGGAATAATCCCTGGGATGGAAAACAGAAATTCCCAGAATTAAATGTTTTTGCTCATCTGTCCTATGGTCATAGGAACTCTATCGGCATCATCATTTCTCATCAACATCGAGAAATGTTTTACATCAGACCATTATGCAATCCTCCCCAACTAGGCTGCCATTCATCTTCATCTCTCCTAAGTCAGGATCCTCCCAGCCAAAAGAAATGAAAAATATCACCTCCTCCAGGAAGCCT
>NW_006770442.1:0-7560 GCF_000442215.2 Lipotes vexillifer | reverse complement strand
AAAAAAAAAAAAAAAAAAAAAAAAAAAACCTCTGGTCTTAAAAATCGAGGGATATGGTAAAAACTGTGGACCTTTTAGAGATTCCATCACAAGGGAAGCCAGAACGTCTTTAGGGCTCTTTACACAAATTAGAGAAAGGAACGTCTCCAAGACAGTTTATGACTTTTGTACAAGATGACACTGCTGCCTCATACTGGGAAGTGTGGGGATGCAAGTCCATCCTGTTTAGATGTGAACTTTGCCCCACGGAATGTGGCCTGGTGGGGTACCACCCAGCATGTGCCACTGTAGGCAGCAGCCCTGACCCTTTGCCACAGAAAAGCTGTACATGCAGGAGACGCCAAGGGAGGCTGTCCACTTGGGAGACCACAACCCCATGAAAACTGGGCCAGTGTTGGTTGTGTCTGGGCAGTGGCAAAAGAGCTTTTCAGAAGAAATTCAGGGAGCTATTCTTCCTGTACATATGACTTCACGGTTACACCTCTTGGGGCATCTTATCAAAGGTGTAAGTAAAAATGTTTTAAAATTGACCGCAATTTGTAGTAATTTGGGGTGACTTAAACTTACTATTTTCATGACTTTTTAAAGCTCTATACAAACTGAAAAGATCACTGCACTGGGTATGGTTTTCCTTCCATATTTCTTTCCTAATTTCCCTCCCTCCCTCCCGCCCTTCTTTTCCTTCTTTTGTCCCTTCTTTCTTTCCTTCTGGAATTCAGAGAATGTTAACTCTTGATTATCTTTTTACTACCAAGAAATCTATATATTGCTACAGATCACAAAACTTCTTTTATTTAAACTAATATCAGTGGTAAGGCAATTTTAAAGACACTGCTTAAAGAATTATTATGGAAATTTCAAAGCTATAACAAGCAGAAAGAGAGGATATTATAATAACTTCATGTACTAATGACCCAGCTTCAAAACTTAACTTGAGGGCAGTCTCAATTCATCTCTAATCCTAGCTTGCACCCCGTCCCTGATTATTTGGAAACAAATCCTATACATCATATCAATTCTTCCATAAATATTTCAATTAGCATCTCCAAAAGGTAGGACTCTTACAAATGTAACCTCAATACCATTATTGCATACAGAAATTAAGAATAGTTCCTTCCTATTATTAAAATCCTGTTGGTGTTAAATGTTTCCGATTCTCTTTTTTTTTTCTCTTACAGTTTGTTTGATTCAGAATTTCCATAAAGCTCCAAACACTGCAATTGTTTGACTTTTAAGTCTCTTTTCATAACAATATAGCCCCCTCCTTTTTTCCTTGCATTTTATTTGCTGAAGGATCTGGGTTGTTTGTCCTGAAGAGATTTTTTTACAGTCCACATTTTGCTGTATACCTGCTGTGTAATTCCCTTGAATCCCGTATGTTCTGTAAATTGGTAGTTAGACCTAGAGTTTTGATGAGATTTAGATTATAGTTTTCTTTTATCTGACTTTTTATGCATAGCATCTCATAGGCAGTATTATATATTTCTATCAGGAGGCACATGATGTCCAGCTATCTTTCTTTTTGTAAAGATAGCTGCCATTAATAACCTGTCTAGAATAGGCTTAAAATAATTTAGGGGTTGCAAAATGGTGATATCTTAATTTGAGCATTCCTTTTAAATTTATTGTCTATAATGTGTCTTTCCCTCATGTATTATTCAGTTACCCTCAGGTAGAATTCTTTCAGAAACGGCAAGATAAGTGCTTGGTTATGTCTTACTATTTTTCAAGATAACGAGTCGTTTTCCTGGCATTCTCTAAATATGACCAACGAGATTTAAGTATTATCATAAACACATGAATTAATATATTTGATGTACTTCAATTTATTATATTTGTTCATCTTAAATTTTTATTCAGATTTACCCAGTACTGGGTAGTGAAAGCCTCTTGAAGGTGTCTCCTGAATTTTTTGGTCATGAGTCCAGTGGGCCTTTCTTGCTTCTTGATTTCTGGTAGTAGACCAGCCCTCTAGCCATAAACAGCTACAAAAACTGTACAAAGTATATGGCTTTCAGATACCCAACAACATTGTATTCAGGTAGCACAGGAATACGATCCATGGCAGGAGAGATACTTATGAAGTGATCGCTTGATGCCTTGGCTTTCTGCCTGGATGATTCTTCTAGAACATGGCCCAGGAAAGGGGAACCCAAGCAGAGTACAGGGCCCCACTGAGACGAGATGATGGAGATCAGAGCTCAGGAAGCTGAGATTGCTGGTTCACAGGTAATTTCACAGGTAATGCACACTTGGAATGTGTGGAGCAGAATGGTGGAGGGCAAGGAGCTCTGTAGAGAAAGAGTTTGCCTTGAGTCTTTGTCTGAATGTTAGTCTGAACAACTATTAAAGAAAGGAAACTACTAACTGAAAAAAACTACTGAGGATCCCAGAGAGCTGGGAGATATTTGAATTCCACGCAGACTGAGTGGAAATGCATTGTTGAACCCCCAGGGCATTCAGTAGAGGCTCCAGAAAGGCCATACCTCGGGAGTAAGGTTATTCCAGCCCTGAAAAAAGCCACTGTAAACCCGCTCTAACAAAGCATTAAAACATAAGAGTTATAAGGCTTAAATCTTACTCAAATTAGCTGCCATCCAGAGCAAAGCCCAGTGATCTTGAAAGGAAGGCAGGAATCCAGACGCTGGACAATATGGAAAATGTCAAGCATCTGGTTAAAATTACTAGGTATGTGGAGAAGCAGGACACGTGGCCCGAGACCAGGAGAAAAATGAGTTAATAGAAACAGAGCTGTGACTTCCTACTCGTCAAACCCAAAGATTTCAATTCAGTTATGATCTTCCTACTTGCCATCGTGTTGCATGATATCTATGGCCACTCCGCTCCGGCACTGGTTTCCATGACACCAGCCACACCTAGTTACCCACCACTTCCACCATCACTTCTTACTCTTCTTTGCTGGCTCTTGGCTAGGCCTTATTCCTAAGTATTAGTCTTCCTCAAGGTTTTTCTTTCTTTTCCCTTGTTCTGGCTGACACCAAAAGTTCTCTTGGACAGCCTCATTGACTCTTATGTCTTCAAGTAAAACTTCGGTTTTGCAGAAGATTCTGCTTTTATAATCATAAAAATATTATAGTAATTATTCTAATTATTATGCCTATATGCAGTAGACTTCATCAAACATTACTCTATAAACTATCTCCTTTGATTTTCATGAAAGTCCTCTGTGAAGGAAAATTCAGGGACTCCTTAACAAAGGAGGAAATGAAAGCTCAGAGAGATTAAGAAGGTACTTTCTCAAGGTCACCTGTCTGGGAAAGGGTTGGCACATTCTAGAATATAGGATTTCTGTCTGCATACCGTGCTTTTTGCAAATCTGTAGTTTCCCCACAAGGATTGAAAACACGGAGGATTATCTCATATTCAGTAGTCATGACACCTGCTGCTAAGAAATTGGTTGAGGAGTTCATTTAATTTTGAAAGAGAAAAGTCCCCTTTTTGGGCAGTGATGTGCAGACAGAGTTTCTTTGAATAATGTCTTTAAATGGACCGACGCAAAGCCTGTCAGGTGATTCATGCACCACATTGACATTCCAAAGGGTTAGATGGCTCAGTGTGCTTTCGGCTTTCTCTCTCTGAGCAATTTGAACTATTTGTGCTCACATGTCCTATCATGGAGTTATGTGCCAATGTGGATGTTCCATTTCATTATAGACGTGGATTCTTATCTGTGTGGAAACACGCAGGAAAATCCAGGCTAACTCCTATCTCAGGCCTTGGGTTGCTTACCCTTGAATTCACTGGTATTTGCTTTCTTTATAGGGAACCCAACACCTCATATAACAGGCATTTGTCAATGGTGATGACAGCTTCCTTCTATAGTTCATGCCCCATCATGGTAGTTAGCAATGTCCCTGAACCCAGGAATCTCTAGTATGCTCTCTGATGTAATCCCGTAGTTTTTGTTTGGTGTCTGACTTGGAAAGTCAAAGGGTTGGACACATTTTAACTTTCCTCAGGTTGCCTTAGCACAGTCAAATATGGGTCAAACTCTGTGGTCCTCGACAAGCACACATAATCAAAAACAAAAACCGAAACACACACACAAACAAACAAAAACCACCCTGAGAAAACTAAATTTTTACTGAAGCTCTTTTCTATCCAGATCTATTCTATCATTCACAGTTTAAAAGTATTAATGCAAAACATAATTTAAGGTACTCTAATAACAAAATATTAAGTTACTGCCTCTGTTATACTTGTGAATCTAACACACATCTTTTCTATTTTTCAGAGTAGCCCCTATGATTGCTTATCTAAGTTCCATATAACCACAAAATTAAACTTTTTGTTTTCAAAGGAGGAACAAATTTCATATTTCTAGGTATTAACATTTAAAATGCTAAAAAAATTGTATTAGTGCCCTGTGCATGTAGTATTTAGTTTAGTGGGGATAAAATAATATTCTGTAACTTTGTATATTTATTTCTATGTAAAAAATATATGCTTGTCAGTAGAAAGCAAAAGTAAGGGTTAAGGGAGTAATGACCAGAGAAAGAATAATCTTGTCGTGTCATTTCCGACTTCCTTTTGCCCAAGTTCCTGTCTAGTACAGATTTCTCACTAGAGTGAAAGTGTTGGTTTCTGTTGGTTTTTGAGTTTTGTGTTAAGTTTGTCTCACACTTCATCACACCAGGGATTCACTCAATGCTACACAGTTTTGAGAGTTTCTGTTTTCCTAATGTACAGCCACTTACCACGTCAGCAGAATTCACCTTGTGAAGGCTGTATTTCCTTTTGCAAACAGCCTAAACAAATAATGTTCTATATGTTTCTTGCCACCGTGAAGCAATTAGGTTTAACATGGAGTTTTCTTGTGGCGATTCAGTTGCTAAGAAAGCGAGATAGTGTTTGGTCGACTTATGTTTCTAGAAAATACACAGTGTTGATTTCACTAGAAAATGTATTTATATCAGTGGTTTAGTAAATAGATTATTGTGGGTTTGTTTGCCAGGATGCTCAAAATTTAAAGTTGCAACTGGTGATAAATTAACACTGCGTGAGTCCCCAGATCTTAAACGGAGAACCTCTAAGACCTTTGGCAACACCAGCACTTATGGAAAGCTTTCGTTCTGCCACATGGTAAGGACTGCAGTGGTTGGCAGTGCCTCCTTAGTGCTGAGGACTTGAAAGCTGTCACAGTAATTCTGCGTGGGGGTGGTATCATCCCCCTTTAATTAAGGAGGAAACTGAGCTTCATATAGTCTAAGTAATTCATTCTCTTACTCTTTTAGTAATCCGTCTCTTATTAGTTTATTTTACATTTTAAAAGAGATGGCTTCCCATGTCCATTAGTGACAGGAGTGCTTGTTCTGAGTCCAGTGAATATTTAAATTGGGTTTGTAATGAGTGACTCTATTTAGCCTATGCAAGTTGTGTTATAATGATGTTCCATCTAAAGTGAGACGAAAGGGGCTCAGAACCAGAAATCAGACGACTGGGTACAGCAGTCAGTGTCCGTAGCTGTCTGTCTGGGTTCTGTCCTTGTAGAAGCCTCTTAGGCTTTTCTGACATAGTTCCCACATCTGTGTAATAAACGAATTAGGTGACATAACCGCTAAGTTCTCCCATTGCTAAACTTCTGTGTGTCTGTATTGTATCATTTGGTTAAAATGCATATTCTCTCTCAATATGTTTGCTTGTCCACTTCACAATCAACAAGACAGTAGAAATGGGTTTTGGTTAAATAACCTAGTATGCTCTATTGGGAGTGAACTCCAGTGGATGTAAGAGTTGACTTTTAAAGGTGGCTCCGGGGAGAACCCCACGTGTCCCAGAGAATCCTTTCAGGGATGACAGAGTTCCCTGGGTCACATGGCTATTGCCTGGCTGCCTCTAAAATTCCATCAAAATAAACTACATAAGTTCTTTCTGATTTTTGGAAGAGCCTATATAATGAAAAGTTGGTTTTAGCTACCTGTTTCAAAGTAATTGATTACTTGGCTGAAAACTCCCCTCCATGCTGAAAACTAATTGCATTAAAATCAAACATTTAGCTAAAACGTTTTCTTCTCTGCTGATCTGATATCAACCAAAGGAGCAGTGGCCCCTATATCCCATACACATTTTGTTCCCTTTCAATATATTGATGTCAAATAAATATGTAGACTTTAGAGTAAATGGGATGAAAATGTTTCTGTTCTACTGTTTTCTAAATATATGTATATAAATAGATGTATGTATAACTCTATAATTGAGTTTTTATATATAAACTCTGTTTTGATTCATTTACTTAAGTAGAAATGGCGACTCTTACTCAAATAGGGATTTTGTAATATTCTCAGGCAGACTGTAAATGATGTATGTGCCTTTCAGTGCCTCCAGTTCTAGTACCAGTCGGGGTGGATGAGGCCAGACTACACTACGGTAACAAATCTCGAAATCTCACTTGGAGTAACACAAATTTTTGTGCCTCCCTCCTGACCCCTGTCTGATGGCGGTCAGGCGGCCCCGAATACACAAGTGTGTATCAGGGACCAGGGATTCTGAATCTTACACATGTGGGAAGGTTTTTACAGTCAGGCTATGAAGCAGCTTCTGTATCTGTTAATCCCATTGGCCGGGATCTGGTCACTGGCCTCATACATAAGAGAGACTGGATAATGCAGTTTTTGGTGGGCCCAGGGAGGGGAAAATGGGACGGAGTTCAGTGAAAACACAGCATTATGTCTGCAACAAGTCTTTATTCACATTTAGTGTGATGCTCCTTAGGAATATCTCTCAAGAGAAAACAGACAAGTATATTTTCCTTATGGGCCACAAAACCAAAGGAAAACAAAAGAATTGAAATTGTCTATCTAGATAGCAAGAATGCTGTAAAAAATAATTGTTCAATGACAATGACACTTTCTCTTTACAAATTTACTAGTAGTGAACTCAAAATAAACAGAACTGGCTCCTGAAGTTCAACAGAGGGCACTGACATGAATCCTTCTCTGAGTGAACCACGTGGAAAAGGTCAAGGTCCAGACAGGGGAAAAGTTTAGAAGGCACGTGAGTTGGTTTCTTCCAAATAGAATTTACAAGGAAAAACTAATAGATGGAAGGGTCAATCAATACATTATAAAATATTTCAGTAATACAGCAATGAATTACAATCATGGACCTTATTTGGATTCTGATTCAGACAAATGATAAAAAATATGACATTTATGAGAAAATTAGAAGTTTGTACACTAACTGGATTTTTGAAAACATTAAAGAATTATTGATAATTTTTAGATGTGATAATGATATTATGATTAGTTCTTTTAAATAAGTTTTCATATCTTTTAGAGATACATATTAAATATTTTAAACTGAAATGATGCGTCTTGGGTTTTCTTCCAAATTATAAGAGAGGGGAAGAGGTGGGGTAGGAGTGAAACTCACTGACATTGAGTTGGTAATTTTTTTTTTTTTAAGAGGCCACTTTTTTTTTTAAAGAAGATGTTGGAAGTAGGAGTTTATTAATTAATTTATTTTTATTTTTGCTGCGTTGGGTCTTCGTTTCTGCGCGAGGGCTTTCTCTAGTTGTGGCAAGCGGGGGCCGCTCTTCAT
>NW_006770441.1:0-369 GCF_000442215.2 Lipotes vexillifer | reverse complement strand
GGTCAACGCTCGCGAAGACCTGCTGCCGGTTATTCGGGCCGAGGCTGAACACGCTGCAACGGGCAGCCTGCCCAACGTGCGCGATGTACGTGCAGAGTTGGCCACCGTCAGCAAGACCCTGGATGACTTGGATACCACCTTCCGTGACCGCGCCAAAGCGTTTCAAGGACAAGGCCTTGGCCGTAAAAAAGCCGAACAGTCCGCACGTGCTGCCATAGCGCAAGAGCGTGCACAGCTAACGGGTCGACAGTCCGAACTCAATGACAGCCTTTCCGGCAATCGAAACGCAGAACAGGCTCGCGCCGACCTCAACGCCCTGGAACGTGGCGAACTGCCGACGCGCTTCGATGAGCGCCTTAACGCACGAGC
>NW_006770439.1:0-2148 GCF_000442215.2 Lipotes vexillifer | reverse complement strand
GAAACTAACACACCATTGTAAAGCAATTATACCCCAATAAAGATGTTTAAAAAAAAAAAAATAAGGAGCAAGATAAACATACCATCTGTCACTACTTTAATTCAACATTATAGTGGGGACACTAGCCAGCACATAAGACAGGAAACAACGAAATAGACATTGGAAAGATGGAAATATTACCCTATTATTTTATATCATACAACTGTCTAAACAAAAAGTACAAAAGTTTCTATAGCAAAATTAAAAACTTGGAGTTTGATAAGGTGGCAGATTGTGAGCTCAATACACGAGTCAACTACATTTCTACAGAGCAGCCTAAAACATTTATAAATGTAAATGTTACTTAAAGTACTAGTTAAAAGTTTAGCTTTCTCTTCTCTAGCCAGATTCACAAAAGCAGAATTTCTTTGAGTGGAGCCCTGGAATCTGCATTTTAATTAGTTTTGTAGGTAATTATCTTTTTAACCCACTAGTGTTGTTAAGTTACCATCTTAAATGAAGTTAGTGTCAGACTCTACAGGGCTCTATATTTCAGGGGGGGTTATTTCTTTGTTTGCAGACACAATCTCAACTTACTTCCTAAAGATAAACTTCTATGACATTTCTAGGGAACATCCAACTTGGATATCAGGAAGTTTTCCTTTCATATGTTGTGGATTGTAGGTTTTAATATTTTATTAATAATTTTGTAACAAGATTTAAGTTAAAATTGTCCTATATTACCTTTCCTCATTTTGTCTTTATCAACTTTTCATATCAAGGTCTTATTAGCATTATCAAATGAGTTGAGGGTATTCTTTTTATTCTATATGTTTTTTATTCTTTTTTCTTTCTAATTCTTTTTTTGTTCTATACAGTTTTTGTAAAATTTGAATTTACTTGTTCACCTCTTAGGTGAGATTACAAAGGCTAAAGCATAACTACAGTGAAGGTACATTCCCGTGAGGAGATTTTAGTGTTGCCTTCTGGCAAAGTCCTTCATCCTGGAAGTGAAGTCTTTGTTAGGGAGAAGAGTCTGTCATGGAGATTGTTTGACAATATTTTCTCTTCCTCTTCCCCTGCCAGGATCACACTTTCTTGGATCCTCCCTATGAAAGCTCGGTGGGTTGCCCGGGGAAAAACTTGTAAAAGTGTGGGTTCCAGTAATACTGCAGCCCCCAGAAGTTTCTCTCATGAAAGTTCACACTCAGTCTCCAGCAATTCATCAAAGTTGCTAGTTAACTGTTTGCCTAGTTTATGGCATCTTAGTCACATTTCCTCTAGGTAAGCAAACCTCACATCCTGCGTTTCTCTGAAGGCACCTTGCCCTGTGTCCTCAGTTTTCTAAGAGGACCTAGAAGAGTTGTTCATATTGAGTTGTCCAGCTTTTTCTTCTCATAAGTATTGGAATGATGAATACCAAGAATACAAGTACATAATTTCAGTTTCTGATTCAAATTTAAATGTTGAATCAGAAACTGAAAGTATGTATGTGTATTTCTCAATATTCAAACACACACAATTTTTCTTTTTATAGCATGCAATTTTAACTTAGCTTCATTGTGCTTACAGCATTTTAGGATTGCCATTGTTAGAGTATATGATGATTTCCTGTAAAATTTCCATATATTCATGTAATATTATTTACTTCCCAGTCATTAGATACAATTATACACACAAACACACACTGATATGTGTGGTGGGTGTACATAAATGTTACATATATGACACTTCAACTAAAAACTGGAAAACTGTACATCCACATATATATATTTATATATACATGTATATGTGTGTGTGCATGTATGTGTGTACATATACATATATAAAATCTCCTTTAGGCCAAACCTGTTAAAATCGTCTGCATACTTAAAGATTTTATTTATTAATCAATCAATTATTGAAAATCATATGCTCAAATTTCTCACTGTAATATTATATTTGTTCTTCCTGAAAACAAGTCAATATTTCCTTTTATATTTTGATATTATATTATTAAGCATAAACCCTCTAAATTTTGTAATGCTTTCTAGTATAAAATATTTTGTCTGATAGTAATATATCTATACTGGCTTCATTATATATATATATTTTTTCTTTTTCTCCTTTAACATCTTTACTGGAGTATAATTGCTTTACAATGTTGTGTTAGTTTCTGCTGTATAACAA
>NW_006770438.1:0-390 GCF_000442215.2 Lipotes vexillifer | reverse complement strand
CTGCTCGCCTAGAGCCCATGCTCCGCAACAAGAGAAGCCACCACAATGAGAAGCCCACGCACCACAGCGAAGAGTAGCCCCCGCTTGCCGCAATTAGAGAAAGCCCGCACCCAGCAACGAAGACCCAACGCAGCCAAAATTAAAAACAAATAAAATAAATTTTAAAAGTAAATAAAGGGTGCGGGTTGACAGGACAATGTCCGCTGAAGTTTCACTCTCAAGGGGCACAAACAGGACTTGAAGAGAGCAGCCATGGGATACTACTGGAATGTTTGTTTGTTTAAATAGGCTTTATTTTTTAAAGAAGTTTTGAGTTCACAGCAAACGTGGGCGGAGTGCAGAGAAGTATCATGTGGCCCCTGCTCTGCTGCTGCTATTCCGTCATCCCAC
>NW_006770437.1:0-226 GCF_000442215.2 Lipotes vexillifer | reverse complement strand
CTGAGTCAGCCAGCCTCGGAGCAAAGTCCTCACCACCCTGAGTCCCCAGAAGTAGAAGTCAGACTAGGCCTCGTGTAGCCACAGCTATTTCTGAGGGGCTTCTGAGGACTAACACAGAGGGCAAGATTCTCCGGGCCCCACTCTTCTGGGGTTTGTGACCTCAATAGTCCTCACTCTGTCAGGATCTGGGACTCTTCCCTCTACCGACCTGAGTCCTCCAGAGCCG
>NW_006770436.1:0-807 GCF_000442215.2 Lipotes vexillifer | reverse complement strand
TTACAGTATTATGTCTAGGAAAATACAGAAGAAATCGGTAACTGAGGGAAAGTGGCAGGTGGGAGCCTTTCACTAAACATCTTTTCGAACGTATGAATTTTGGGCTACATGGTTTTATTATCTATTCAAAGACAGACATAAACCTTACAACAAATAAACAAAAAACTCCCTAAGATCATGATCCTCATGCAAAACAGCCTCAACCAGGGAACACATATGTACAAAGGTATATACATTTGTTCCTAGACTTTGACTTTAAAAAGCCAACAAGAGGGAGAAGCAGCCTCACAGCTGGACAGAAAGAAAAGAGAAAGAGGAGCGGAAGGGAAGGGAAGGTGAGAGAAACAAAGCTGCCCCCAAGTAAGTGGTGCAGCAGGGTGTAGAGGATGTAGGGGGAAAGCAGGGGTGGGGAGGCGGGCAGGAGCGTATATCAGAAAGAAGACGAGGAAGAGGCACAAGCGAGAGTCACTAGTCACCACAGAAGGGGCAAGACAAGCTCTGATGATAAAAGTAACGAACAAACTCACCTATCAACGCCTCCCAGGAGGGAGCACACATCAGCGCTGAGGATGGAGGGCAGCATGTCATAGCGACGGTCCGCTAAGTAATAAGTGGTGGCCCTGTGAATGACACATATGCAGGCACATGACCTTCAGCAGCAAGAAGCAGGACTGCTGATGGTACAGGCTGCAGTGAGGAAAATGGCCGAAAGTTCAGCACAAACTCCCCAAGGCTGTTGCTTTTTCATCAAGTGCAGCAGACTGGGTAATCCAGCTATTCCCATGTTCCCACTTTTCTAAGTGATAC
>NW_006770435.1:0-1976 GCF_000442215.2 Lipotes vexillifer | reverse complement strand
GAACCCGTGTCCCCTGCATCGGCAGGCAGACTCTCAACAACTGCGCCACCAGGGAAGCCCCCAGAACACTGACTTTTAATGTGAAATATCCCAATTTTCAATTTTAGCAACTAGTTTGAATTTCTTTAAAACACTGTGTGGGCCAGACCAGACCCAGCGGCAGGCCACCCACTTGTGCTGGCTCTCCAGGCTGTCCTCTCTGACTGCGAGCCCCTGGAGCCTTCAGTGCCTGCTGACCACACATTTCTCTCCAGGCCTGTCCTTGCCTGTCCCCTTGATGGACACCGCCTACGTGTTTTGCTCCTTGAGGCCTGTAGGCAGGTAAAATATCTGCCTTGAAAGCAATAGGGGTTCTGCCTCAAGTTGCCATAAAAAATCATTACTCCATTACCACGTAATATGAAAAAAAACTGTGCTATGTAAAATAAGCTGAAATGCACTTCCAAATTCAAAAGAGCAATGGAAAATGTTAATGAAGTTCCACAGACATGTAAGATACTGTGTGCTCACAGCAATTTTTTAATAATCCTCATCTCAGGGGAGAGATTCAACACCACATGAAAACCCCTCATTAAAGAAAGGAACCACAAAGTCATCTCCACCAACCTCTCATATAAGATGGAGAAACTGGGAGAAACCTGCCTAAGACCCCAGAGCTGGCTCCCAGCCTCTCAGCACCAGGAGGCCGCTCCCTGTGTTCTTACTAAGCCTACTCTTCCAAATGTAATGCTCAATTCCTGCTTTCCAGGGCCTGTGATCCCCCTCCTCAGGGTACCTCCACATACATGTCACCCCAAGAATGTTTACTGGGAGCCTTCTGCATGTGCAGGGTAGCCCTTGTAGAGTGCCTTATGTGGTTATACAAGGACCTTCATGTGTTCCTCTACTTTTCTGAAAGGGGCATAAAGCATGCAAGAAACAACCTGGGCTCAGGGTGAGGTAGATCGCATATGACAACTTATGAGCCAAGTGACTGTGTGAAGCGTTTGGCCTCGCTGAGCCTCCTATTTCCTCTCTCTGGATATGCATGGATACCACCTTCCACTTAGTATTGATATAATTATTATGAGATCCCCCCAGGGGAACAACAAGGTCCCTGAGTACAAGAGAGAGTTACACACAGAGTTACACACCTAGCACACACAAGCACAAATGTGCATGCACTGCCGAGTGCCCACAGTCAGAGGGCTGCTGAGGAGGTGGCCCTTGAGAACCACCCCTGGCCCCCAAGCCAGACGTTAGGTCATCCAGGCTTTCCTGGCACAAAGGGCCAGCAAATGCCTTGCGTGGCTGGGTCTGGTGGCCCCTGTACCTGGCTGACCACTGGCACTGGGATGCCTTCTCCTTGACTTCTGAATCCATTCGGCTATCCCAGGGCACACTGAGACCAGACTGTTTTAGCAGTGAATTACAGAGACAGTGTTCTCAGCAAGACTAAGGCAACAGGATTAGAACTGAACAGCGCCCATACTCACACTTGAGCAGATAAAGTCACTTGAGCTAGTAGTGTCTAAATTTGAAGAGACTGACATTCAGGGTAGAAAAGATTTTCAAGAGAATAACAGCCAGGTACTGATGAAGAGCAACATTTGAGAGACTATATGGGCAAGGATAGAATAGCCTGTGGCCCAGGCAAGAGGAATCAGGGGCTTATTCTAAATTCTATCATTGGGATCCTAATTAGCTTAAGAAAATAGCTTAGTCTTCTTGGTTATTGTCTTCTCCACTTATAAAAAGGGTAAAATACCTAATTGTCAACATCTAGTAAATGCACACATGCCAAGAGCTGCATTAAGCACTTTTCATGTGTGGCTCATTTAATCCTCACAATAAAGTAGGTTCCATTATCATTCCCATTGTCCAGAAGCAGAAACTGAAGCTTATGGAAGTTTATTTGTTACCAAAAAGGAGTGATAGGGCTTCCCTGGTGGCGCAGTGGTTGAGAGTTCGCCTGCCGATGCAGGGGACACGGGTTC
>NW_006770432.1:0-2920 GCF_000442215.2 Lipotes vexillifer | reverse complement strand
TCTCCCATTGCGGAGCACAGGCTCCGGACGCGCAGGCTCAGCGGCCACGGCTCACGAGCCCAGTCGCTCCGCGGCATGTGGGATCTTCCCGGACTGGGGCACGAACCTGTGTCCCATGCATCAGCAGGCGGACTCTCAACCACTGCGCCACCACGGAAGCCCTCAGGCTTGTTCTTTGACGGAGAGGGCTTCTGAAAGTACAGTGGGGCAACCAGTGGAGCGCTGGTATCTTGAGCTGACAAATGTGAATGATACCCTGTGTCTGTGGACATCATTCAACTCAATCCTTTGAATCCTCAAATTCTTACATTTGACTCAGACAAGATCAGGGTAACAGGACATGGTCGGAAGCTTCCTTGTTCACCTCTAAGTCTCTCGTGAAGGAAAACCCACGTTGATAATTAGAAAAATCAGAGAGTGGCAAAATAAAACAAATGAGATTTTTAAAAATATTTAACAGGGAGAAGCTTGCTGTAACAATAAATCAAGCAGTTAAATAAAGTAGTAGAAAGAGATTTGAAGTCTCTCTCTCAACACACACATGCACACACACACAAATGTACAGAGAATTGACATAACATCAGAAATTTTTTTAAAAAGCCAAAATACTGGAAAAAGGACAAGTCCAGAGTAACTGAATTGTGATGAAGAAGTTGCAAAAATATTAGAAGACGTTATAAAAACACAGAGTCAATGTTTCTGTTCACAAATTTTGACATTTTGACTGCCAATCCTATCATTCTGAACTTTGCCATGTAAGTCTGCAGAATTAAAAACTAAGCTCCCAATTATGCTTTTCTTCATTATTTGCCCTTCATTATAAATGTGTTTTAGAATATTTAGAGACTGTTTTGCTCCAAGAGATTTTATAATATTTAGGTACCTGATTCACGCAGGGTGGCAACACTCCCATTTCTCCACCCATACCTTCATGCACTGATGCATTCTTTCATTCTTATGCATGTATTCATTCACCTACTGAGATTTAGAAGCTGAATTCCACTCCAAAATGATCTCATCCTCCTCCCTTAAATCATCCTCTTCTCCGATGTTGAGTGTCTCTGTAATGGCAATCCTGTCCTCCACGTCCCTCTCTTCCTTACTAACCACCCCTTTCCCAACACCATGACAAGAATCCTTGAAAATCTAAGTATTGGCTAAATTACCCTCTGCCTCAAACAAGGATCCTCTGATTTTTCTTTGAATCCCTCATACAAAGAAGATACCTGGTCAGAGTAGGTGTTTAATAACAATGGAAGGAATGAATGAATGATTCATCCTCTAATTTCTCTCACATCCATATCTTCTTTCTACCCCCAGGATCATAATTCAGGTCTGTAACCCTCTGAGCAGACCATCAAGTCACTTACCAACACAATCTCCATTTCTGTTTTCTCTCCACCACCATCCATTCCTGGCACCACCCCCCTTCAAGCATGGTTCTGATCTCACCACATCTCATGAAGTTTAAAGTCCTTAAGCCGGCATACATAGCCCTCCACAGCTGGGCTCCAATTTATCCTTTCAGTCCCAACTCTTGCTACACCCCATTAAATCCCTGCCTTAACCAGTCCAGGCTACAAAAATGGCTTTGCCAGTGTCTGAATCTTTCTCTCTCTCTAGAATGTTCCTGCCTGTGCACCCATGGCCACCCAATCTCATCCTAAGCAAATTCTACTCACTTTGAAGGCTTACTTATACAGAATCTTAATTAGTAGTTTACTCTGTCTCCTCGGGGTAAATTTTCCTTATTGCATTCATCACATTCTTTCTTACCTTTTGGATATTTGTGACCATATTTTATCTTACGCTACTACAGTATCATGATGGGGAAAATGTGTGTCTCTTATCTTTTCCCCACAGTGTCTAGAAAATGCCTTATACATTTTAGGCGCCCAATAAACGATTCTCATTGAATTGAGTTGAACACGGAAATGCAATATAGTCCTTACCCACAGGGAGAAAATATCATAAATTTTTCTCTACAGGGAGAAAATACATGAAAGAACACAGTAGAGTGAAAGCCATCAGTTTGGGGCCCTGGAGATATTTTACTACTAACTAGAAAATGCAGATTTATACCATGTACTATCAGTGTGCCTGACACCGACAGTATAGGGTTCTCTCTGTTCTAATACCTCTGGCCCAATCAAGATATTAGCAATAAAAAGTTAAACACACATATAAGTTAGCATTTTCAATTGCTAGTGGACTTAAAGATCTCTTCTAAATCCCTCATATCAAACATGAAGACGCTGAATGAAGTCCAGGGAAGTGAATAACATCCTTGTACATTTATTCAATACTATGTGCCAGATGCTGTGCTAAATGCTTTATACGCAATTCACCTTGAATATTTATCACCCAATGAAGTGGGCACAGTTACGAGTCCACATTTCATAGGTATGGAAGCTAGGCTTGAAGAGGTTGAATAACTTGCCCAAGTTACATAAAGCAAGGAGCAGACAGAATCAGGGTCGAAATATATATTGTCTAGTTCAAACATATTCTTTATTACGTAGGTAATGCAATGTTTTCAAGATCTTTCAATGAATTAGGTAGGTACGAGATGACAACTCGAAATTTCCAACATCTGTTCCACGTCTTCTTCATTTATCACTTTCATTCAGATTTGGCTAGTAAATATCACAAGTTTGCAGGTGCTTAGGAAATGCAAATTAAAATCGAATACAATTTGCTTCATATCCATGAGTGGTGGTGGGTATTCTTTATCTGTTGTAATGTCTGCTGTGCTTTTCTATATGTTTGAAATTTTCTATAATTAAAAAATGCTAGGGCTTCCCTGGTGGCGCAGTGGCTGAGAGTCCGCCTGCCAATGCAGAGGAGGCGCGTTCGTGCCCTGGTCCGGGAGGATCCCACATGCCGCGGAGCAACTAAGCCCGTGTGCCACAACTACTGA
>NW_006770431.1:0-255 GCF_000442215.2 Lipotes vexillifer | reverse complement strand
CGCTGCTCTGCGTTATCGTAACGGCTTTTCAGGACACCTAGGAGATACGCGTGGGCTTCGAACGCCCGGCACGGTTACCGAGTACCCCAGGCACCCTCGGCCTGCTGAGGAACTTGCAGGCGTGTATCCCTTCAGAGCCAGTGTGTTTATGCCGAGTGAAGCGCAACACACTGCACTTCTCCATGGGACAGTGTGAAATCACCGGCACTCACAAAGTTTCAAAAACACCCTTTAAGCACGTGCAACACGCCTGGG
>NW_006770430.1:0-680 GCF_000442215.2 Lipotes vexillifer | reverse complement strand
GCTCTAGGCGTGCGGGCTTCAGTAGTTGTGGCATGCGGGCTCTAGAGCGCAGGCTCAGTAGTTGTGATACACAAGCTTAGTTGCTCCGCGGCATGTGGGATCTTCCCGGACCAGGGCTCGAACCCGTGCCCCTTGCATTGGCAGGCGGATTCTCAACCAGTGCGCCACCAGGGAAGCCCAAGTTTTACTTTTTGATCAAAGAATGGAGAGGTGCGAGCTCCCACAAAGGCTGTGGGCTGGGCTGCTCTATAGGGTTCTTGTCAGCAGGCGTGGGGGTGGAGTTCTTGTGGTCCGGGGCAGCTGTGCTGCTCAGGCTCCAGATTGCAGTGCTGGGCACGGTGTCTCTGCACACAGCCTGCTGCTACCATCTTGAATTGTAGTGTCGTGCGCAGCACTTCTACACATAGCCCTGCAGAGCTCATGTGTCAGCACAGCCATTTCCCACTAGGAACTCTGGTCTGAAATGTCGAGTGCAAGGCCTCTGCACGTGGCACCCTGTGAGCAAGTGAAACTACACTAAGCACAAAGGAAGAAAACAGTTAGACTTTATTTTATTACCCAGATTCTACTTTTATTCCCGAGGAATTGTTCATGGGCTTTGCTGGTAACAAATCCCTGTCCTGCTCCTCTTTCTTGAGGGGTGCCGAGGGGCAAAGAGGTCCGTCTTCTGCAACTGCTTC
>NW_006770429.1:0-1608 GCF_000442215.2 Lipotes vexillifer | reverse complement strand
CCCCTATTGTCCAGGCTTATGTGTCACACAGCTCTTGGTGTAGATGTGGTAAATCCAGGTTTCTTCCTGAGCCCTGAATGAATTAAGTAATAATGTCTCTCTATTTCACTGTTATTGCGTTTTGGTTTTGAATTTTATTTTTATAATGGGATTTGGCTGATTTTCACTGCTGTGTTTATGTCGCTCTCCACATGCTTGATTCTCTTATGGAAACAAATAAATACATAGATTTTAAAATTCCTACCAGTCAGGGCTATTCCTATGTGTTGAATATGGGGTGTTGAGTCCATTTCGTGGAGCAAGGAGTAGATCTTGTCTATTACGTATTTGGCTTCTGGAACGGTATCTGTGCTGATTTCAATCTCTGGTTTTATGCAGCACCCGCACTCAGCTTTCCCCTTACGCAAGCATAAGTTTGTTTTCTAAATGAGAGCCTGTCTTCTCTTTTGTAATTCCTTCCATGTGTAGAAGAGTTTACAATCCGTGTATTAGTGATACCGTACGATGTTTCTTTTTCCGTGTGACCTATTTTACTTGGAATCATCGTACCTAAATCCACTCACTAAGATGCTACGGGCCTGATGACATTGATTTCATTGCTGACTGATATTCCATGGCACGTAAGTGCCACAACTTGGCGATCCATTTTTTCCTTTCGTGGGTATTTAACTTGTGCTGTGGACGAGGTTCCTGTACAAAGGGCAGCCCCAAACTTTGGGGTGGCTCTGTATTTTTTATTTCTGTTTCCCTAAGCCTCGTGCCCGAGTCTATGTACCTTTTTTTTTCCATGTTTCAGGAAATACCATAGCTTTCTCCATGGTGGCTGTTGGCAAGTTACATACCGCCCATCAACATAACAATGCTCCCTGTTCTCCCAGGCCTCTCCTGCCTTTCTGGATTTTACACATTTTTCAGATGGCCTTTTTGACCGGGGGGTGGGGGGTGGTGAGAGATCATTGTAGCGCAGATTTCCATTGCAAGCTTGCTTGGTTGGCCAAAAAGGGCGTATGCGTTTTTTCCTGAATATATTCAGGAAAAAACGCATACGCCCTTTTTGGCCAAGGGCATCCTGGTCGGCGTTCTGCCTATTTTCATAGGCTTTAAATGCAATTCCAAACCACCTCCTGAAATCGGTTTCCTGCAATTCTGCCTCACTTCCAAATTCTCTTCGCAGCCTTACTTCAGTATATTTTTGGACAAAAGCTGTCATTTATAACTCTGCAGGTTTGTGAATTACAGTGGCCCTGAGCTCCTTTTCTCCCCTCGCTTTCTTGTGAGCTGGCCGCCATCCCGCAGGATTGCTTCAGACCCTAGTCTGGTTCAGGCACGGCATGCTGAGGCTTTGGTTCATTCTTCTTGCTGGTGGGAAATTAGAGTTCAATGTGCCCGTCTAGACAACTGCATCTAGTTTCTTTTCGGTTCTCCCCATTCCTGTACATCTTCTGCAGAATTTGCACTGTGCCAAACAGGAGGTTAAAGGCACATAGTCTCCAAGTGTGGTGGGTGTCATGAAAGCGTCTGGAATGGCCAACACGAGTGCCAGTTACGTAAACTGAGGTGCATTTTAGAAACGTTGCACGATCACACAGTGGACCATACTCTGGTTTC
>NW_006770428.1:0-528 GCF_000442215.2 Lipotes vexillifer | reverse complement strand
ACCCGTGTCCCCTGCATCAGCAGGCGGACTCTCAACCACTGCACCACCAGGGAAGCCCCTGCTCCTGTGATTTTTGATGCAGTCTAGCATATGAACCCACGGGAAGAATGTGTTTCAGAGTCTATACCGGGAATGAATGTGCTGTTAACCAAGAAAATGTTGGCTGAGCTCTTGAAACTATGGATCTTGTTTCTCTTCTTTTCCATTGGCTTCCAGAAAACTCATTGGCAAATGTGTTGCCTTCCTCCAGCCAGATCCCTTGGCAAACTTCCTATTCAATAACTTACCTTGTCTTCATTTTATTTTCCTACCATTAGTTTCCCTCTGCTCCAATTTTCTTCACTTTTAAAACACCCTGTTGTTGTATATGTGTTTTGCTACACTGTCTTAAAGTGAGAAATGAATTTTTAAATACTCTAAGAAACCAGAGAACCCACACAATAGGAAATATAACCAGTAAACAAAAAGAGAGTGGCACGGACATATATACACTACCAAATGTAAAATAGATAGCTAGTGGGAAGCAGC
>NW_006770427.1:0-1776 GCF_000442215.2 Lipotes vexillifer | reverse complement strand
AACCCCCCCCCTGCCAATGCAGGGAACATGGGTTCGAGCCCTGGTCCGGGAAGATCCCCCATGCCGCAGAGCAACTAAGCCCGTGCGTCACAACTACTCAGCCTGTACTCTAGAGCCCGCGAGCCACGACTACTGAGCCCATGTGCCGCAACTACTGAAGCCCAGGCACCTAGAGCCCATGCTCTGCAACAAGAGAAGCCACTGAAATGAGAAGCCCGCGCACCACAACGAAGAGTAGCCCCTGTGTGCCGCAACCAAAGAAAGCCTACGCGCAGCAACGAAGACCCAATGCAGCCAAAAGTAAATAAATTAATTAAAAATTAATTTTAAAAAATTCATGAGAAGGCTTACACCAGATCCTATGGAGGGTTATTTCTACTCTACACGCATACACGTATACTATATATGTATATATATATATACTCTTTCTCATCCCATTTACTTGTCATATAAACTTTCTGTACTTTTCCAACTGTGCTTGTTCAGTATATTTTGTTTCACACATTTTTTGAGCATAAGGCTAAATGTTTTTGCCCACTTTATCTTAGGAAAGAGGATATCCCTGCCACCACCAACACTCTACCCGCTTCTCCAAAACCTACCATCAAGTTTAATATCCTTCAGCTCTGACTTCTTTCCTCTTCTGGTGCTCAATTCAAGATGCTTTACTTTGTCACAAGAAGCGTATAATAAACTCAGTGCTGCAAGGATACACCAGTCACGGAAATTTTTTCTTGACCCCGCTGGTCCAGAACATAATCACCAGAGAGGTTTTTGTAGTCAAATACTGTGGTTGTAAATGTGGATTTTTCCTCATACAAGAATATTATCTAATCCTTTATAAGATGTTATCGAGTGTATTGTCTATTGTTTTGTGTTAGTGAGTTACCTGGGTTAATTACATATTACACAAAATTCACTTCTTTATAGCTGCCTTCCATTTTACTAATTAATGGTGATATCTCATCTTACAGCAATATTAGGAATTCATTTGCTAGCTCTTTCTCTCTAATCCAACTTCTGCACAGTGGATTGGTGCTTAGGACCCTCACCAGAAGATGTGCAGTGGCAAAGCTGAGTTTTGTTTTTGTTGGTATAGTCAGCTAGCTAGTTTATCAACGTTTATTGAGGGCCCACCATACACCCACCACTATGCTAGGTTCTGGAACTAACCAGAAAGATAAAAGCTAGACCTTAAAGGTATTCATCTTCTAGGCCAGACATGGAACAGAAGCCATACTGAGCCAGGGCTCTCTTAAGTGGCTGACACTTAACTCACTAATCTGTGGTCTCCATTCCCTCTGCAAATGTAAAGACAAGGCCCGCAACATGCTGAGTGATCACAGCCAGTAGTGGCTACTCTAGCAGGCCTGCACCCTGCTACTCCCATCTGTGGAGTTGTCTGCTCACCAGAAGCCAATCTGTTTGTTCCCAAAGTTGTTTATGCTAGTTCTTCCTATTATCGTAATTACACAATTTAATTAAAGTTACTTAAAGTAATGAAATATGAGTGCAAAAGAGATAAGTTGTTTCTATAAGATCCAAGTTGAATGTTTGGGAAAGGCACATAAAGGTGAATTACTGAAAATGTACTGTCAACTTGGGCGTGGGAGAGCCAACTGTAAAACATCATTAAATCTAGGGCTTCCCTGGTGGTGCAGTGGTTAAGAATCCGCCTGCCAATGCAGGAGACACGGGTTGGAGCCCTAGTCTGGGAAGATCCCATATGCCGCGGAGCAACTAAGCCCGTGCGCCACAACTACTGAGCCTGCGCTC
>NW_006770426.1:0-1975 GCF_000442215.2 Lipotes vexillifer | reverse complement strand
CGTACCACAAAAAAAAAAAAAAAGTGCAAGGAGGGCGGTGATTCCTTAATAATGGCCGTACTGTCTTCTGCATATGAATCCCATATTCACAGGAAGGACGCTGGTATTTAGAAAATATCTGCCTGAATTTGGCCACACTATCTTTTGGGGAGTAAGGAAAGACTAACGTTGCCCTTTCTAGGGTTAGCAGTTTGCATAAGCACAATCTGGCTGAATGAGTAAAGTACAACCTAAAAATATATTCTTTTAACTCCAAGAATCTTTTCCCAGTGATTTCTTGATAAGAAATACTAATTGAGGGGTCTGTTTCTTTTCAGGCAAGGGCTAGCTATGTTTCAACAAAAATCAGGCACTTTTATTATCTGATGAAGCTTTAAATAAGCTTTCACTTAAACAGTAAGGCAAATATGACAAAGTATCTAATTTTCTCAGTAAAATTAAGAGAAATATTATTTAAATCAGGATTTCTATGAGAATCACATAGGTTCTCAGTTAAATATTATTATTATTTTTTAAGTTAATCAGTTGTGTTATTTTTTTGTTTTTCAACAATGCAAAGTTAATTGCGAACTATTTTAACGCGTCCACATTTTGAAAATGGGCTCGGAACTTGGCCTCTGCAAAGCTGCCCCCTCATCTGCTGGGAGCACTTCCTTGGGGAAGCCACAGACTGTTTTGACCCTTAGAACGAATCCTGGGCAATTTAAACTGCTGATATTGATGCATCTTTGTTAAAAAGAAAACTCCGACAGCCTCACAAGAAGCACCATGATTTCACACTTCATCCGGCCCTTCTCCTTTCTGAGTGCGAAGTCCACTTGTGAACTCACCTCCACATCTTAGATAATGATCTGAGATGAGCTGAAATGACAGAAGCCTGCAGCAAAGATCTGGAAACTAACTCGACTGCAAGGGTTCCTTTGATGGCTCTACCTCATGCCTTTTTATTTTATCTTTCAGCTCAAAAAGAAACTCCCTTAACTCTTAGGATGGGATTCCAAATCCCACCTTCAGTACCTTTCAACAAATATTAACCTTACACATTTCAGGGTGAAATCTCCTCATTCCTAATGTACCAAAAGTTTAAAACACAGTTTATCGCAACTTTTCCTTCTTTTTTTTCCTGTGGGCTTTGTATTTAATGTTTTCTTGTAACGTAAGTGAACTTAAAAAACAAAAAAACCTATTTTTTCTATTACCTGTTTGTGCATGTGAGGGGCTAGGAGTGTGACAACACGCAGTGATTTATTCCTGCAAGTGTGTGCTGCTGTAAAATGACGGCATAAAATTAGTTTATGCCACCAAGTTCTGACAATTGTACCTTCTAAATAGACCTCAGTTCTGTTCATGTCTCTCCCACCGACATCCCAGTGCAAACTCACCTGGCTGACGGCTGCTAACTGCTAACTGATCTTCGGATCAGGTCACTCCCTTCATCCTAGCGATGCAGTGAGTCTCCCTAAACAAGTAAAGCCCAGATCGTGGGCTCTGATCCAACCACTCTCAGTGCTTTTCCACTGCAGTCAGAATAAAGCCCAACACCTATAAGACAGCCTGCAGGGCCCTAATCAATCTCATCTCAACCCCTTTCTGTTGGCCTGACTTACTTTCCCTCACACTTTAGCCTAACGTATTTTTCTCCAACTTCATTGAGGTGTATGATTGACCAATAAAAACTAAGGTGAGCAAAGTGATATTATACATGTGAAATGACCACAATCATGCTAATTAACACATTCATCCCCTCAAACAGCTGCCATAATGTGCGTGCACGCGTGCACACGTGGGTGCGTGTGTGTGGTGAGGACACAAAATCTACTGTGAGCAAATTTCAAGTATACGATACAGTATTATTAACTACATAATCACCGTGTTGTACACTGGGTCTCCTTTGTGGAACCTAAAAATGCAGAAGCCATAGTATCAGACAGCAGAATGGTGGCTGCTAGGGGCTGGAGGCACGGAGTATACTAAG
>NW_006770425.1:149-390 GCF_000442215.2 Lipotes vexillifer | reverse complement strand
CAGGGTGGCTGTTGGCAATGTACATCCCGCCCATCAGCATAACAATGCTCCCTGTTCTCCCTGACCTGTCTTGCCTTTCTGGATTTTACACTTTTTTCAGATGGTCTTTTTGATCTGGGGGGAAGTGAGAGTTCATTGTAGCGCAGATTTCCATTGCAAGCTTGCTTGGTTGGCCAAAAAGGGCGTATGCGTTTTTTCCTGAATATATTCAGGAAAAAACGCATACGCCCTTTTTGGCCAA
>NW_006770425.1:0-139 GCF_000442215.2 Lipotes vexillifer | reverse complement strand
AAAAAACGCATACGTCCTTTTTGGCCAAGGGCATCCTGTTTGGCGTTCTACCTTTTTTCATAGGCTTTAAATGCGTTTCCAAACCACCTCCTGAAATCGGTTTCCTGCAATTCTGACTCACTTTCAAGTTCTCTTTGCA
>NW_006770423.1:0-273 GCF_000442215.2 Lipotes vexillifer | reverse complement strand
TGTTGATTCTTCCAATCAAAGAACATGGTATATCTCTCCATCTGTTTGTATCATCTTTAATTTATTTCATCAGTGTTTTATAGTTTTCTGCATTATAAGTCTTTTCTCTCCTTAGGTAAGTTATTCCTAGGTATTTTATTCTTTTTGTTGCAAAGGTAAATGGGTGTGTTTCCTTAATTTCTCTTTCAGATTTTTCATCATTAGTGTATAAGGAATGCAAGAGATTTCTGTGCATTAATTCTGTATCCTGCTACTTTACCAAATTCATTGATT
>NW_006770422.1:0-203 GCF_000442215.2 Lipotes vexillifer | reverse complement strand
GGGCATGGGTTAGTGTTATCATACGGTTTAGGTTTAGGGTACTGGTTAGTGTAAGGCTTCGGAAAAGGGTTAAGGTTAGGGTTAGGGAACGGGGACGATTTAGGCTACAGGTTAGGGTACGACAACAATTTAGTGTTAGTGTACATGTTATGGAACAGGTTAGTGTTAGTGTACAGGTTAGGATTAGGGCTCGGGTTGGGTTA
>NW_006770421.1:785693-821170 GCF_000442215.2 Lipotes vexillifer | reverse complement strand
GCAAGATCTTTTTTGACCCACCTCCTAGAGTAACGGAAATAAAAACAAAAATAAACAAATGGACCTAACAAGAACAACAACAAAACATTAACCAGCACACCAGTATAACTGTAAGCAACAAAGTCAAAAATCCAAGACGTATGTTAAGGAAAGTTTCTGATGTCCTGTTCTATCTGCTTCATGTAATCATAATAGTTTTTGATTATTCACATATTAATGGAAATTTCACGCTTGAGAGAAATTTAAAAGCTCTTTCCACTTTTATATTCAGCATAATGGAAATCCATAAGCAAATGCCCTATCAACCCCCCTATTATTATAATAGAATAATATTCTATTATTGTAGAATAATTTCTACAATTATTTCATGTTTATATATGCATATATTTCATTTTCTTTTATTCTTTATGCCATATGTCTAGCAGAGCATCATCTAAGATTGTTAATGCTGGTAAAAACCAACATAATTCATGTTTTATTTTACCTTCACTTATTCCTTCTTCAGTATTCTTCCTCACATTATGTAGATCTGAGTTTCTGACCTATATTATTTTCCTTCTCTCTTAGAACTTTTTTTTTTTTTTTAACATTTCTTGCAAGACAGTTCTACTGGCAACAAATTCCCTCAGTTTCTGTTTGTCTCTTAAAGTCTTTATTTCTCCTTCATTTTTGAGGGGTCATTTTGCAGGGTACAGAATTCTAGGTTGGTGGTTTCTTTCTCTCAACACTTTAAATGGTTCACTTCACTCTCTGGGCTTTCATGGTTTCTGAGGAGGAGTTGAATGTAATTCTTTGTTACCTTTGTTCCTCTGTAGGTAAGGTGCTTTTTCCCCTCTGCCTTCTGTCAATATTTTTTCTTTATCTTTATTTTCTTTATTTTTGCATAAGTTTTAACAAAGTTGTCAGAAAAGATATATAAATATATATACATGTATATATAACTTAAATCAATTCTAAAATTCTCAGATCCGGTTTAGCAGTGAGACAGATAACTTTGAGATATTATTATTATTATAATTATTTCTGCTTCTTATCCTTCTTCATTCTTCTTTTCCTCCTCCTACTTTTTCCTGTCTTCTGCCTCCTTTTTGTTTTTTCATACAACAGTCTAACATGGTCAGTTCTTTAAGTGAGGCCAGATCAAAAGTTCACTGTTCTGTGTGGTGGACTGCCTTGTGTTTTACAGAATTGCCATGCCTGTAATTACAATACAACAACAAAAACAAAAATCACTTGTCTTTCCTTAAATAATATCCTGTTATTTTCTTTCTTTCTTTTTTTTTTTCTGTGAAGATGGGAAACTGGCTACTGACTTACACATCATGGGAACTTCCATAATTACAGACAGGTTGCATATTAACTCCTCTCAGACTTATATAAATTTAACTTTATAAGACTAATTGTCTTAGTTGGTTTACAGATTGGCATGTTTTCCTTCTGTGTGTTGTTGATTTTAGTCCACAGTGAGACTGATTTTTTAAAATTCTTTGATATATTCTGCTATGTTTCATCTTAAAGAAGAGTTGAAAGTCAGTGGAGAAGTTCCTTCAAGTTCTCTGTTTTATATGCATGGAAATGAGATCCTCATCCTCAAAGTGACATAGGTGGGAGAACTCAGACTAGAACAGAAGTCTGTTCTATCTACCTGAGTGTTATTTTCATCATTCCCTCGGATTTCCTTTTATTGTATATGTTCTGAGACATAAAGTGTTCTTTTATGTCCAATATGTAGAGTCCAAAAAATTCAGCCAATATCAACATACATTTGTTTGGTACTGAGTAAGCAGAAGGTATTGACCAGGTCCTGAGTTCCAAGTATAAATAAACCCTTGAGATTCTTATGGTAAATAAGAGAGTAGACCCAGAACTACAATAAATATAAGGCTGACTAATGGGTGCCTTAGGGGAGGTATTGATCATGAGAGTGTTTTGGCTCTGACATTGACTGCCTTATTGATTAGTAACATTGGTTCAGTTGACTTAGCAAGCTAGGTATGTATCCCTTTTCCTCTTCACCTCTCTGCCAGTGTATGTTTTTTTAAGATTTTTTTGATGTGGACCATTTTTAAAGTCTTTACTGAATTTGTTATAATATTGCTTCTGTTTTATGTTTTGGATTTTTGGCCACGAGGCATGTGGGATCTTAGCTCCCTGACCAGGGATTGAACACACGCCCCTGGCCATGGAAGGAGAAGTCTTAACACTGGACCACCAGGGAAGTCCCATCTGCTTGTGTATCTTTAGAATTTTATCACAGAGGACAAATTTTCCAGGAGGGAAAGGGCTGTTTATTAGCCAAAATATAATGTAATTATAAATAAACTATTGTGGGGGAAAGACACAGGAAGGAGGTGTTATTTGAACAAGTCCTTGAAGGATGAGCACCGTTTCAGCAGTGAAGGATGAAGGTAGGTGTAAGATGTGCTGTGAACAAGGAACAGCATTGGATTGATGGTAACATACGAAGTGTGTTGGAGAAGGTATAATGATTAAAGATGACAGGAGATAACAATGGCAGTGAGGGTCAAAGGGTAGGAACATCCTTCCCTTAAAAAGTGAGCTTAGAATGTGTCAATTTAAAATCAATTTCAGAATAATTTGTCATGAAGAATTCAACTTGAGAGATTTTCAGTTAATCACAAAGCTTGTGAGGAGCTTGAGGAAGTGTGGAAATTTTAAGAAAAAAAAAACACAAAAAGCCCAGAAAAAAAGCCTTGGAAGAATAAGAGATGAGAATAAGAATGTGCTCAGAAAAATAAGTAGGAAATATCTTCTAGATAGTTGACCTTTACACAATTGCCTGTGTGTCTGCCACTTGGAGAACTGAGTAAATCCTGTAACATATCATTAGTTTATTCACTCCCTCAAGAACTGATACTGTGCTACAAATCTTAAGATGTTCCCTAATAAGTAGTGAATTTTAGGGCTGAAACAGCACTTTTATTTGTCAGAGAGTAGAGAATCTCAGTTCCACAGTAGAATGAGACCATTCCTCCTTTTTTAAGAATCAACTGAGAGTCCCAGGGAAAAACACTTTCATTCCTGATAGCAGTGCATCACAGTTTGGTTGATGTTTAGGGGATGTAAAATTAACCCAGAAAGCTGTCCTTGTTTTAGAGTAATACTTGTGAAAATGAGTGGGCATTAGGCTTTATTTGGTACTGAACAGCACATGCTCTTAAAACAGCATTCTTCAAGAAACCATTTCAATTAGGAAGAAAAAAAATCTGTTTAAATCTGGATCTACTAATAATTGCTGTATTAAAAACACTGCCATGCAATCTTGCATTTTATTTCTCTGGGGCTCAGGCTTTACTAGTGGTTAGTCATGTGCAAAACAGAATGAAAACTTCCACTGTCAATTTACGTTGATTCCCATCTGCCATGAATGGTAACCCATGATCTCTTCTCCATCAGGTATTTTTGTTGTGCTCTTGTTGCTATTTTACAAAGAATCTGCAATCACCATTCTGTGCACCTTGCTCAGTTCTTGAAGAGAGACAACACTTGAAAACTTAATGGCCAGATGATCTCAGGATGCAAGAATCCTTCAGATGTTTGTTGAGAACTATTGAAAGATGCTTCAGTTTAACAAAAACAGGAAATGTTAATTTTCAGCTCTTTTATAAATAGAGGGATGATCTATAAAGGGAAAACTGTTGTCACAGCAAATGTACACTTGAGTGATTCAAACCTAATTAGTGGTTATATCATTCACTTTGAATATATTTACTGTAACAACTGGTAAACTGCTTTTCAAATTCAGCTGTTGAATAGATTATATATATATATATATATTTTTTTTTTTAAACAGCTCTGAAAATTTATTTTCCTTTTTTCTTATCAAATTTATGCCTTCGTCCTTCATATATGTGCTATATATAACCAATGATTAGCTACCTCCATCTTTTCTGTTCCCATTTTACCCCCTCTGCAAAATTCCCAAAATATTTACTTGAGGAAAACATATTCACATTCTACACTTGTTTTTAGCAGCAGAAGGATGTGAATATTATCTGTTAAAAGTGTATAGAAGTAGAGGGTTACTTAATTATGAAAAATAAAGTCGTATTCCTCAAAAGACTCTATTGAACAAGATGTTCAAAGCAATTGATGTATGGTACTTCTTTGCTATGCCTTTGCATTTTGATAAATACTTGACTAGGTACGACCAAGAAAAGAGAAATTCAAGCAGAGTGATGATTTAGTGACTCTAACTGCAAGTGATTTGCAATATGGTTAATTAAAAGAAATCTTTATATAAAGCAGACATAATTTATATTTTGGATATACCACAAATTTATTTTGGAGGAATCATTCTGAAAACCAGATCCTCTATAATTGAGATAATGTATGCTTTAAAACATAATAGGAAAAAAAAAACATAATAGGAAAAAAAATCTTTCCACTCTACTTCATATGCTTTAAAAAAATCTGATTAAAAAACTAGCAAGTTTGTGGTAGATATTTTGGAAAATGTAGAAGCATATAAGGAGAAAGAAAAAAAGAAATGTAATTCCACTACTCACAATGTTTAGAAGTATTTTGTTTCGCAAATGTTTCCCAGCCTCTGCATGTGGAATTAAAAAGAAATATGGAGTCATATTACCTACACACTTTTGTAACTTCTTTGAGAAAAGTTCTTTTCCAAATGCCTGCTTGGATTTCCACATGCCTCACTGGGCTCTTTGAAAACCTGATTCCTCTTTCCAGAGATAGACATGGATCCACAAAGAATGCAGCTATATCATATATATGCCAACATGCATTTTCTTAGAAATGCGAGTCGCCTCTTGAAAATAGTAGATTTTCCCAACTGATTTATGAAGGTTTAGATATTAGAAATAAATAGTATTAAAAGTGAACACAAATTTTTTTTTTTTTAACATCTTTATTGGGGTATAATTGCTTTACAATGGTGTGTTAGTTTCTGCTTTATAACAGAGTGAGTCAGTTATACATATATATATGTTCCCATATCTCTTCCCTCTTTGTCTCCCTCCCTCCCACCCTCCCTATCCCACCCCTCCAGACAGCCACAAAGAACCGAGCCGGTTTCCCTGTGCCATGCGGCTGCTTCCCACTGGCTATCTACCTTACGTTTGTTAGTATATATATGTCCATGTCTCTCTCTCGCCCTAACACACCTCACCCTTCCCCCTCCCCATATCCTCAAGTCTGTTCTCCAGTAGGTCTCTGTCTTTATTCCTGTTTTACCCCTAGGTTCTTCATAACATTTTTTTTTCTTAAATTCCATATATATGTGTTAGCATACGGTATTTGTCCTTCTCTTTCTGACTTACTTCACTCCGTATGACAGACTCTAGATCTATCCACCTCATTACAAATAGCTCAATTTCGTTTCTTTTTATGGCTGAGTAATATTCCATTGTATATATGTGCCACATCTTCTTTATCCATTCATCCGACGGCGGGCACTTAGGTTGTTTCCATCTCCGGGCTATTGTAAATAGAGCTGCAATGAACATTTTGGTACATGACTCTTTCTGAATTCTGGTTTCCTCAGGGTATATACCTAGTAGTGGGATTGCTGGGTCATATGGTAGTTCTATTTGTAGTTTTTTAAGGAACCTCCATACTGTTCTCCATAGTGGCTGAACCAATTCACATTCCCACCAGCAGTGCAAGAGTGTTCCCTTTTCTCCACACCCTCTCCAGCATTTATTGTTTCTAGATTTTTTGATGATGGCCATTCTGACTGGTGTGAGATGATATCTCATTGTAGTTTTGATTTGCATTTCTCTAATGATTAATGATGTTGAGCATTCTTTCATGTGTTTGTTGGCAGTCTGTATATCTTCTTTGGAGAAATGTCTATTTAGGTCTTCTGCCCATTTTTGGATTGGGTTGTTTATTTTTTTGTTATTGAGCTGCATGAGCTGCCTGTAAATTTTAGAGATTAATCCTTTGTCAGTTGATTCATTTGCAAATATTTTCTCCCATTCTGAGGGCTGTCTTTTGGTCTTGTTTATGGTTTCCTTTGCTGTGCAAAAGCTTTGAAGTTTCATTAGGTCCCATTTGTTTATTTTTGTTTTTATCTCCATTACTCTAGGAGATGGGTCAAGAAGGATCTTGCTGTGATTTATGTCATAGAGTGTTCTGCCTATGTTTTCCTCTAAGAGTTTGATAGTTTCTGGCCTTACATTTAGGTCTTTAATCCATTTTGAGCTTATTTTTGTGTATGGTGTTAGGGAGTGATCTAATCTCATACTTTTACATGTACCTATCCAATTTTCCCAGCACCACTTATTGAAGAGGCTGTCCTTTCTCCACTGTATATTCCTGCCACCTTTATCAAAGATAAGGTGACCATATGTGCATGGGTTTATCTCTGGGCTTTCTATCCTATTCCATTGATCTATCTTTCTGTTTTTGTGCCAGTACCATACTGTCTTGATTACTGTAGCTTTGTAGTATAGTCTGAAGTCAGGCAGCCTGATTCCTCCAGCTCCATTTTTTGTTCTCAAGATTGCTTTGGCTATTCGGGGTCTTTTGTGTTTCCATACAAATTGTGAAATTTTTTGTTCTAGTTCTGTGAAAAATGCCAGTGGTAGTTTGATAGGGATTGCATTGAATCTATAGATTGCTTTGGGAAGTAGAGTCATTTTCACAATGTTGATTCTTCCAATCCAAGAACATGGTATATCTCTCCATCTGTTTGTATCATCTTTAATTTCTTTCATCAGTGTCTTATAATTTTCTGCATACAGGTCTTTTGTCTCCTTAGGTAGGTTTATTCCTAGATATTTTATTCTTTTTGTTGCAATGGTAAATGGGAGTGTTTTCTTGATTTCACTTTCAGATTTTTCATCATTAGTATATAGGAATGCCAGAGATTTCTGTGCATTAATTTTGTATCCTGCTACTTTACCAAATTCATTGATTAGCTCTAGTAGTTTTCTGGTAGCATCTTTAGGATTCTCTATGTATAGTATCATGTCATCTGCAAACAGTGACAGCTTTACTTCTTCTTTTCCGATTTGGATTCCTTTTATTTCCTTTTCTTCTCTGATTGCTGTGGCTAAAACTTCCAAAACTATGTTGAATAAGAGTGGTGAGAGTGGGCAACCTTGTCTTGTTCCTGACCTTAGTGGAAATGCTTTCAGTTTTTCGCCATTGAGGATGATGTTGGCTGTGGGCTTGTCATATACGGCCTTTATTATATTGAGGAAAGTTCCCTCTACACCTACTTTCTGCAGGGTTTTTATCATAAATGGGTGTTGAATTTTGTCAAAAGCTTTCTCTGCATCTATTGAGATGATCATATGGTTTTTCTCCTTCAATTTGTTAATATGGTTAATCACATTGATAGATTTGCGTATATTGAAGAATCCTTGCATTCCTGGAATAAACCCCACTTGATCATGGTGTATGATCCTTTTAATGTGCTGTTGGATTCTGTTTGCTAGTATTTTGTTGAGGATTTTTGCATCTATGTTCATCAGTGATATTGGCCTGTAGTTTTCTTTCTTTGTGACATCCTTGTCTGGTTTTGGTATCAAGGTGATGGTGGCCTCGTAGAATGAGTTTGGGAGTGTTCCTCCCTCTGCTATATTTTGGAAGAGTTTGAGAAGAATAGGTGTTAGCTCTTCTCTAAATGTTTGATAGAATTCGCCTGTGAAGCCATCTGGTCCTGGGCTTTTGTTTGTTGGAAGATTTTTAATCACAGTTTCAATTTCAGTGTTTGTGATTGGTCTGTTCATATTTTCTATTTCTTCCTGATTCAGTCTTGGCAGTTTGTGCATTTCTAAGAATTTGTCCATTTCTTCCAGATTGTCCATTTTATTGGCATAGAGTTGCTTGTAGTAATCCCTCATGATTTTTTGTATTTCTGCAGTGTCAGTTGTTACTTCTCCTTTTTCATTTCTGATTCTATTGATTTGAGTCTTCTCCCTTATTTTCTTGATGAGTCTGGCTAATGGTTTATCAATTTTGTTAATCTTCTCAAAGAACCAGCTTTTAGTTTTATTGATCTTTGCTATTGTTTCCTTCATTTCTTTTTCATTTATTTCTGATCTGATTTTTATGATTTCTTTCCTTCTGCTAACTCTGGGGTTTTTTTGTTCTTCTTTCTCTAATTGCTTGAGGTGCAAGGTTAGGTTGTTTATTCGAGATGTTTCCTGCTTCTTAAGGTGGGCTTGTATTGCTATAAACTTCCCTCTTAGAACTGCTTTTGCTGCATCCCATAATGGTTGTTAGTATTTGCCTTATGTATTGAGGTGCTCCTATGTTGGGGGCATAAGTATTTACAATTGTTATATCTTCTTCTTGGATCGATCCCTTAATCATTATGTAGTGTCCTTCTTTGTCTCTTCTGATAGTCCTTATTTTAAAGTCTATTTTGTCTGATATGAGAATTGCTACTCCAGCTTTCTTTTGGTTTCCATTTGCATGGAATATCTTTTTCCATCCCCTTACTTTCAGTCTGTATGTGTCTCTAGGTCTGAAGTGGGTCTCTTGTAGACAGCATATATATGGGTCTTGTTTTTGTATCCATTCAGCCAATCTGTGTCTTTTGGTGGGAGCATTTAGTCCATTTACATTTAAGGTAATTATCGATATGTATGTTCCTATTCCCATTTTCTAAATTGTTTTGGGTTCGTTATTATAGGACTTTTCCTTCTCTTGTGTTTTTGTCTAGAGCAGTTCCTTTAGCATTTGTTGTAAAGCTGGTTTGGTGGTGCTGAACTCTCTCAGCTTTTGCTTGTCTGTAAAGGTTTTAATTTCTCCATCAAATCTGAATGAGATCCTTGCTGGGTAGAGTAATCTTGGTTGCAGGTTTTTCTCCTTCATCACTTTCAGTATGTCCTGCCACTCCCTTCTGGCTTGTAGAGTTTCTGCTGAGAGATCAGCTGTTAACCTTATGGGGATTCCCTTGTGTGTTATTTGTTGTTTTTCCCTTGCTGCTTTTAATATGCTTTCTTTGTATTTAGTTTTTGACAGTTTGATTAATATGTGTCTTGGCGTATTTCTCCTTGAATTTATCCTGTATGGGACTCTCTGTGCTTCCTGGACTTGATTAACGATTTCCTTTCCCATATTAGGGAAGTTTTCAACTATAATCTCTTCAAATATTTTCTCAGTCCCTTTCTTTTTCTCTTCTTCTTCTGGAACCCCTATAATTCGAATGTTGGTGCGTTTAATGTTGTCCCAGAGGTCTCTGAGACTGTCCTCAGTTCTTTTCATTCTTTTTTCTTTATTCTGCTCTGCAGTAGTTATTTCCACTATTTTATCTTCCAGGTCACTTATCCGTTCTTCTGCCTCATTTATTCTGCTATTGATCCCATCTAGAGTATTTTTCATTTCATTTATTGTGTTGTTCATCATTGTCTGTTTCATCTTTATTTCTTCTAGGTCCTTGTTAACTGCTTCTTGCATTTTGTCCATTCTATTTCCAAGATTTTGGATCATCTTTACTATCATTATTCTGAACTCTTTTTCAGGTAGACTGCCTATTTCCTCTTCATTTGTTAGGTCTGGTGGGTTTTTATCCTGCTCCTTCATCTGCTGTGTGTTTTTCTGTCTTCTCATTTTGCTTATCTTACTGTGATTGGGTTCACCTTTTTGCAGGCTGCAAGTTCGTAGCTCCCGTTGTTTTTGATGTCTGTCTCCAGTGGCTAAGGTTGGTTCAGTGCGTTGTGTAGGCTTCCTGGTGGAGGGGACTAGTGGCTGTGTTGTGGTGTATGAGGCTAGATCTTGTCTCTCTAGTGGGCAGGTCCACGTCTGGTGGTGTGTGAACACAAACTTTAATGCATATTTTAGGAGGGATAGTTGAGGGAAGGAGAGTTTCTAGAATGTCCATTAGATAGTAAGGGCAGAGTCCTTGAGAGATGGCTTAAAGCCACAGTCATCAAGTGAGGAGGACAAAATTAAGCTGATGGGAAGGATTTCACCTCTCCTTCTGTGTGGAGAAGAATAGAATTGTTACTTTAGCAGGTGATCATGCTTAGGAACCACCAGAGTTAGGCTCTCTCAGTTGGGTTTAAGTACAGTGTGAATAAGGGTAAACTCTTGATTTTGGCATCCATTTGGGCCAGTTAGATTTATACAAATAAATGAAACAAAACACGCCCCCCCTCACCCCACCTCCCGCCACCACCCGTGCTTTGGCTGCAGATAATTCTGACCTGATGAGGTCAGTCACATCACTTCATTTTCCTTTTGAAATGTAGCTAAAGAAATGGAGAAAGGATCACACTGACAGCAAAGAGAAAATTACTTTACATAGTGGGTGGATAATGGGCTGTGAGGTCAGATTCTTAAATACTGTGGTTGGAATCCTTTTTTAAAAAAATTTTTTTATAAGGTTGAATGATTTTATTACCACTAATAACCCTTGTGGCTCTGAAAGCTGAAATAATCTGGGTAATCAAAATTTATGCTTTAGGACGAAAGGTGATTATCTGCAGATGAGAGAAAGGAAATTCCTCTTTCCCCAATCCTCTCTGCCAACTACACTGTGGTAGCTGCGTGGAGCTTTTGGCTCACATTCTCTGGTGGAGGTGGGAAGTCCCTTCTTTCAAAGATCACATTTTGGTGGCTGGAGGCCGTGAATGTGGCAAGTGAGTGAATCATCTGAGAATCTTTACTCAGAGAAAAAGGACCACTTGGAGATATTGCAAAAGAGGTGAATGTTGATCTCAAGATGTTTGGCCTCCTCATAAGGAGTCCATTCTTAAAACTGTTGAATTTTATTTTGTAATAAGCTTATTTTAAGCTAAAAGAGCTCTTTATGATGGACGTTGTATTTGTTCCACTGTACAAGGGTCCTACCATTTTTGAGAATCTCCCTTCCCCATGTTCATCAGTATGGCCAGTTTGGGATGTTTTAAATGAGGAGTTGGGAAGAATAGGATTAAAAATTTGCTGGTTTAATCTAGATTTATGGAAGAGAGAACTTTTCATTATCATGTAGATATGAATGGATGCTATTTGTGGATTTCTGCCAAAGAGTTAAAGGAAAATTATTCAGAGCAGAGGTAACTGATTATGTGACTTTCCTCCATAATTTTGGTGGAAGAAACACAGGTTACTTATTTTTTCCTAAATCTGATTAAATCATGTATAGAGCCCCTACACATTGAAGGTGGCAAGAAACCTAAACTCATTCAATTACTACCCATCCTTTCAAAAATGGACTTGTGTCTCAATGGTCTTACACAGTTTAGAATAGTAATCTCAAAAAAAAAGTCTGTGCATATAGTATTCTATTAATATATTTATTATAAAACATACAAAAATAAAAATACAAAGAGACAAATAAACTATTTTAAAAGTATTTTAATTTTAACACTAATGGAATAGACCTTTGTCATTATTAATATTTATAATTATTAGTGAACAAAACTTGATTGAGTGTGCTTTATAGTTTTGAAAATCTTGGTTGTATCAGTGATTCAAATGTTGGATCATAAGTTCAGTATATTTTCACACTTGGTTTTAATGAAAACTAAGCTGAAAAGGATACCTAATAAAGGTAAGTAGATTCAGATGGATGAAGTGCAAACTTGACCCCACTGGTAAAATTATAACTTTTTTTCATATTCAATAATAGAAAGGGTTTGTTGAAATTCATCTGGTACATTTCCATTTTCCATGATGTCAGTGAGTTAGTGGTCTTACAGTTAACACACAAAGCTGTCCTTTGTTACATTTTTACTAAAGGGTTCGAATCCTGTGAAACTCTTCATGTAGATGATTTTAAAATAGCCTAGAAAATTATGTCTCTAAGTTTTTAAAGTGTAAGGTATGCAGTTTGTTTTTAATAGATAATATGCTTACTTAATAGATAATATGCTTATTTAATTTTGGCAGCAGAGTTGCATGTTTCCATTTCCAAACATCTGTTTTCAGAATGCTCTCTCTATAGCTCAAAATTCTTTCAGAATGTAGTCATTTTTTTTTCCCCATTTTTAAAATGTCACCTTTACCTTGAGGGAGCAAATAAGAATGTTTATTTTGTTTTTAAATATCTTCTAGCTTAGTACCGATATTCACTTATCACAGGGAAGGTAAACAAATCTGAAACGCATGTCTTTTTGTGGAAGAAAAAGGTAAGATGTTTAAATTTGACAGTCCTATTAAATACTGTGCCATTAGATAACATTAAATAAAAGATGGTCACACCCCATCTCATTCCACTACACTGGAAGATTCTTTACTGGAGATCATATAATTCCATAAACTTATGTATGGAAGCTGCAGTATATAGCAATACATGGGAAGCTGGTGAAAGCTTATGCAAGCGTCGTTTGCCTTCTGCATGGTAGACCTACAGCTTTGCCCTCAGGTCAGCTAATACTCTTCCCCATGGAGCAGGGTCTGACAGATGGACTGTGTTTAAGTTCTTACTTTTGTTTTTTGTCTTTTTTAAAATAAAATTGCACCTAAATACAAATTTAACCCTTAGATGTAACTATAAATTTATACCTCGGAAATGATGGGTGTACACTCTTTGGGGCATGCCCTCTGACCTCTGACCCACACTGGTACCAGGAAGAAATGTTAAGCCCTTGAGGTTCTCCTGCTACTGTGCCTGTCTAGAACCTGGGAATATTTTGTGAGGCTGGGCTTGGCCACCCAGCGTCCCGCCTCCATGCAGACAGCTACTCATGTTTGAGGTCCAGCTACGTCAGTGCTGTTCTACAAGGAAATAGGATAACTGTTCTCTGGACCCATGAAAAGTTCCACTAGGGAGCTGTCTGTGTTTGCCACCCTCTTGAAGTACTTGATGCAATTTCAGGCAATTCACCATGAGGTTTCAAACCCCCGACTTCCTACCGACCAGGACTTTTTGATGTCTTGAGGATGTTCATTAAGTGTAGGTTCAGTGTTGGACTGGTGGTGAGGAGGGGACAAGCCTGTGCAGTACATTTAAAGATCCAAGGAAGGCTCACCTGTCTCACAGTCATCTCCACCAGAAAGCCTGCTGTTTAAAGTCGGTCAGATTTGCGTTTGAATACTAGATCCACTGCTTGATAGATGAGTGACCTTAACAGAAGGATTAATCTGCTTGAAACTCAGTTTCCTCTTCCATAAAATAAGCATGAAAGTCTTATCTTTCAGAGCTGGTACGTGGATTAAAGGTAATTTATGTAAAGTGCTTAGCACACTACCTGGGTATTCAATAAAGTGTAGCTTTTAACTAATTTTCTCCTACTCCTCTTCCTTTTCTGTGTGGATTGGATCCGCTTCTAGGTGTTTAGAAAGGACAAGGAGAGTATTATAGACTAAATGTTTGTGTCCTTGAAATTCATATGCTGAAGGCTCAGTCCCCAGTGTGATGGTATTTAGATATGAGTCCTTTAGGAGGTGATCAGGGTTAGATTAGGTCATGAAGATGGCTCCCTTATGATGGAATTAATGCCCTTCTAAAAAGAGGAAGAGACATAAGATCTCTCTCTCCCCTCCCCAGCCTCTCTTCCTCTTCCTCTCTGTCTCTCTCTCTCTCAGTCTCTCTCTCTTTTCCCCCTTCTCCTGCCATGTGAGGATACAGCAAGAAGGTGGCAAAGAGTCTGCAAAACAGGAAGAGGGCTCTCATATTTGATAAGCAAAATATAATTATTTCAAATAAGTAGGGCTTGGGACTCAGAATGTCTGGATTTGGATCCCAGCCCTGATACTTACTGACTGTGTATTATCTTGGAGAAATCATTTAACCTCTTGGGGTGTATTTCTTCATAGACAAAGTGGGTTTAAGTAGTATCTTATAGAGTTACTGTGAAAATTGAATAATTCACATAAAGTAAGTTATTAACCATAATAATATTATCAGAGGTTGATGTTATTACTCAAGGGATTTTACATGATGTGGAAAAGATACTGTTCCTGCTCTTGAGGATTTTATGACCAGAAAGAGCTACCTCTTAGCTTAAGGAATGTTGCTAAAAGCAATGAGTGTCATCCTGGGGCTGCAGGGTCTGTACTTAATGGCAAAATACGTGTATGTTTCTAAGCTTTTTATCACTTCCTCCTGTGTCAGTGTCCTTCTATAGCTTATTTGCATTCAGTATACTTTTTCCAATATAAAATCTTTCTTGTATATTGCTTTTTTAAAAAATATTTTCATTGGAGTAAGTTGATTTACAATGTTGTGTTAGTTTTATTGCTTTTTTTTAAAATTTGACAATCTTAAGTTTGCTATGTAGCAGCAGCAGCATGTCAAATAATTTGGAAATGGAATTTATTCTTGAGATTATCATACCCTACTTATTTCATTAAATAAAAATGAGAAATTCAAATACCAAGATAAACAATTATTTTAGGGTTTGTACCCCATAAAGTTCTTTTCAATCTGTATTATTTTCAAAGATAATGAATAGAAAAAGAGAACGAGGAAAATACACTGGATTTTTTTTACTAAAAATTCTAGATGTTGGTTACAAAATATATTAATTAGTTACATTATTGACATGATGGTGTAATATTTTCTGCTAATGAGCGCAAAATAAATCACAGTGCTGAATTTATAGTTCAAATATTTTAATATAACTCTTTTATGTGTACATTTTCTTAAAGTGGGAAGGTTTATTCAACTTGTTCTATCTGAGGGTATTTAATCCCTTATAAATATATACAGACTCCCTAGGAACTGACTCTGAACCCAGCAGCGTCAACTCAAATTTTAGATCATGAAAGAGTTATGTTAGCAATTACGAGATGTATTCCTTGTGGGTGGTGCACAAACACAAACACAAAATGCATAATTTGAAAAGACCTCCTCCTATTTTCTCTCTTTTTTTTGTGTGTGTGGGGGCAAGGAGGAATAAAAAGTCTAGGATTCTATTGAGAATGGCAAAGAGACTGGATTATTTTACATAGTATTAGACCTATTGTTTCTGCATAGGTTATCGTATTTTCTCCTAAAAAATCCATGTAAAAGAAGATTTAAAATTACATTTGTCTGTTAACATTAAAGAGAAGAAATGGTTATAGTTGTAGTAAAAGAAAATGTCTTTTCTAAGATTAAGATTCTAAGAAGTTCCTAAACTGAAAGAAATGTATCCATTGAGAGGCAGACATTATGTTATTACTCAAGGGATTTTACAGGAATGGAAAAGACATTGTTCTTTTTCTTAAGGAGTTTATAACCTAAAGAGAAATTAAGAAAAGGTGTGACTGTTACTGAAACTCTAAACTTTATTTTCCTATAGTGTTTTCCCCTTTACACTTTTCTGGACAGAGGAGCACTACATGAGAGTAAGAATTATTTTTAAAGTTCCTCTTTGAGGGAGAATTAGCATTAAGGAAAATATCAAAATATCGCTTCAGAGATGAGCAGTGAAGAACAGGACAAGGAAGAGTTCATGCCTAATTTTTAGCAATGGGGAAAGAGTAAGTTACTGAAAATATACAGGAAGGCAGATTCACTCTATGAATCATAGACGGTTAATATTTCTTTCAGTATCAAGTCTCTTTGTACACTTTCTCTGAGTCAGAAACATTATCTTCACCCCAGGAGTGAGTCTTGATTATCCAGTGTCAATATTCCTCCCGAAGTGACCATTTCCTCCATCTCCAGGGTGCTATTTAATTGTTCATTAGCTCGTTTAAGGGAGAGCAAACTGTAGACATTTAAGGGCTAATAAATTTTATGTGTGTCTGTTAGTAAGTTTGTCTAGATATTGCCTTTTTCATAGATAAACTAAAATTGCAACAAAGAACTGAGGAGTAAAATAGAATCTGTCATATTAATCTTTTTCTTATTTTGAAATGATCCATGGATTAATTTTAAAAAATTGAATTGGTTAGATGAAAGTAAAAGTTTTAAAAGCATATTTAGAAGTTAAAAATTTGTATGACATAATAGAAGAAAAGAGTGGAAAATAGAAGAAAAGAGTATAAAACTCCTTGGGAAATATTTTAGAATCTTTTTTTTCCTGTGTGACCATATTTTAGTATCAGTGTAAATACAAATAAGATCTTTAAATTCTTTCTTCACCAATATGTATAATTTCATATTTTAACTTAGCACTCTATAATACTGATGTGGAAATGAATTTCAGTAAGGCTGGAATGTTATAAAGAGGGAGTGTTTTGGAAATCCTAGAATCATTGAATGCTAGGATTACTGTTTTTCTACCTTCTATTTAACGTTGGATTCAGAAAAGAAAGTGGCACAGGGGTGTTCTTTTTTTCCTCTCCCATCTTTATTGAGATATAATTGACATATAACATTGTGTAAACTTAAGGTGTACATACACTTATTACATATTACAGTATGATTACCACTGTAACATTAGCTAACACCTCCATTACATCACATATCACCATTTCTGTTTTATAGTGAGAACACTTAATATTTGTTCTTTTAACAATTTTCAAGTATACAATAAATACTGTTAATTATAATCAAAGTACTGTGCATTAAGCCCTCATAACTTATTCATCTTCTAACTGCATGTTTGTATCCTTTGATCAGCATCTACCTTACCCCTCTCCCTTTCCCCTGCCCCGCCCCGCCCCCTGGTAACCACCATTCTTCTCTTTATTCCTATGAGTTCACCAATTTTAGACTGCATATATAAGTGATATCACATAGTATCTGTCTTTCTCTGACTTGTTTCACTTAGCATCATGTCCTCAGGGTACATCCATGTCACAAATGGCAGGATTCCCTTCTTTTTCATGGTTGTAATATTCCACTGTATATGTATATATCTCATATCTTCTTTATCCATTTATCCATTTGGGGACACTTAGGTTTTTTCTCTATCTTGGCTGTTGTAAATAATGCTACAATGGACATGGGAGTGCATCTGTTTTGATTTTATTTCCTTTGGATATATAGTCAGAAGTGGGATTGTTGGTCGTTCTATTTTTAATTTTTTGAGGAACCTCCATACTGTTTTCCGTAGTGGCTGTACTAATTTACATTTCTACCAACAGTGCACAAAGTTTGGCAAAGGTGTATTCTTGTCAGATGAACTCTTCTCCAATCTTGGATAAACTGTCTTCCAGGAATTTGTCTCATTTCCTGCCCTTGGCAGGACAATTGTAATGAAAATCTTAGGTCTCCTCTGCCTCTACCTTATGGGAATCTGAAACCTAGAACATCTCCTAGGTGGCCAGTTTTCTCCTTTTGCTCCTTCTAGACTGATCCCTCTAACTCTTCACTGTCAAAGGTAGCATTTAAGCGTTTGTGTGGCTGTGAAGCAGTGGTATTGGGAAGGGAGTCATTGACATGCCAGTGAGGAGACTGTAAGAGTGTCAATAAGAGACTGTAAAACAAGAAATATAGTTTTTCAGAGTCCAAAGTCTAACTGCACTGTGCTCCAACCATAGCTCCATTGTGTTTCATCATGAAGTTTTTGCATGGTCTGAGAAACTGTTCAAGTGTTTAGTGGAATGTCCCAATATAATGTGAATGTGAGGCATGGACTAATTATGTACATCTGGACTGATTACTGTTACTGGGCTTTTGTAGTTTTGATATTACAACAGGAAGCATTATCATCTTCTATTTACCCATATTTTTATTTCCATTCTATAGAATGATACCAGGATAATAGCAATTACAATGAACCTCACAAGGGATATTTTAATAATTAAAGTGAAAACATCCAAACAAGTAATATAGATACAAAGCAAAGTGAGTAAATTAAGATGTATTTAATGAATAATTTAATACAGCAGATTCCATTGTCCTTGCAAAACAAAATTAATAAGATGCAATGAACTTCAATTAATAAGATGCAATGAACTTCAAGTTCAATTTATTAAACTTCAATTTATTGTTTTCTCTTGAAAATCACCAGAGTATTATCTTCAGCAAAATGTATAAAAATTAGGTAGCATTCTTTGTCCCTAGAGCTATGATTCTCCATTTTGCTTTAGAAATCACAGAATTCTATTTCACTATAGAATTTAAATCATAGCCTAATTTTTAAAAGTAATGTTATTGAATAGGAAAGTTGTAATGCCATTTTGTGGGCAGAATTTTTTTCCTGAGACTATTCCCTATTGAAAAAAAGCTCCACTTGTGAAGTAGGTATTTTTTTTTCTGTTATGAATAGATGTCATTTCATGTGTACACAAGCACACTGTGTGCATGCATGTGTGTGTATATGTATGTATGTAGCATATAGGTGTGTTCTGCTCACATATTCCCCACAACTTCAGTGTGCTGAATCACTTTGTCCTTGGAACCTAAATAATTTTTTTTTTTTTTTTTGGGTGATATGTGGGCCTCCCACTGCTATGGCCTCTCCCGTTGTGGAGCACAGGCTCTGGACACGCAGGCTCAGTGGCCATGGCTCACGGGCCCAGCTGCCCCGTGGCATGTGGGATCTTCCCGGACCAGGGCACGAACCCGCGTCCCCTGTATCAGCAGGCAGATTCTCAACCACTGTGCCACCAGGGAAGCCCCTAAATAATTTTTATTCAAACTCTTGTCTAAAAGGTGGAAGACCCAGCATCTGTAGGCATTTGGAGTGGAGACTCTTATATTTGGCTGTGAGTGTTGCTTTTTCTGATGCAAGAGCTACGCCACCTGATTTGCCTCTGTGCAGAGCCTGCTGGGCATCTCTTCAATCCTTTCCTTCTATAATGTGTCCCCAACTCAAGCCTACAGTGTAGCCAGACTTTATTGAAGATTTTCAGGATATATTAGTTAGGATATAGATTCGGATATGTATAAGAGAGACCCATATTAACAGTGTCCTAAATATCACGAAAGTTCATTTCTCTTGCTCTGTAAAAATCTGGAGGCTGATGGCCTGAGTCTGGCATGTTGGCTCCACTTCAAAAGGTCATCCAGGGACCCAACTTCCTTCTATCTCATGATTCCACCATCTATAATGTGTTAGCCTTGTTGTTGTAGTCCAGTATAACTTACTATTACATCCACACCCTGGGCATCAGGATAGAGGGAAAGTAGGAGGATAAAATACCTTCCTTCCCTTTCAAGTTATATCCCAAAAGTTACACATTTTACTTTCCCTCAAATTCTACTGGCTTGAACCTAGGCCCATGGCCATACCTAGCTGCAAGTAAAACTGGGAAATATTTCTTCTGGGTGACCATGTACTAAGTTTAAAACTATGAGTTCCATTTCATCCAGCAACAGCAGAATACACATTTATCTCAAGCACATGCAGAACATTCACCAGAATAGACTATATGTTAGGTCACAAAACAAGGCTTAACAAATTTAAGAAGGTTGAAATCACACCAATTTTCCAATCACAATGGTATGAATCTAGAGCTTAACAACAGGAGAAAAACTGAAAAATTCACAAATATGTAGAAATTATACTACATACTCCTGAAGAACAAATGGGTCAAAGAAGAAATCAAAAGGAAAATTAAAAATACCTTTAAACAAAAGAAAATGGAAACACAACATACCAAAACTTATGGGATACAGCAAAAGCTTTTCAAACAGGGAAGTTTGTAGGGATAAATGTTTACATTAAAAAAAAAGATCTCGGACTTCCCTGGTGGCTCAGTGATCAAGAATCCGCATGCCAGAGGAGCTTCAAGATGGCGGAGGAGTAAGACGTGGAGATCACCTTCCTCCCCATAAATACATCAGAAATACATCTACATGTGGAACAACTCCTACAGAACACATACTGAATGCTGGCAGAAGACCTCAGACCTCCCAAAAGGCAAGAAACTCCCCACGTACCTGGATAGAGCAAAAGAAAAAAGAAAAAGCAGAGACAAAAGAATAGGGACAGGACCTGCACCAATGGGAGAGAGCTGTGAAGGAGGAAAAGTTTCCACATACTAGGAAGGCCCTTCGCGGGCGGAGACTGCAGGTGGTGGAGGGGGGATGCTTCAGAGACACGGCGGAGAACGCAGCAACGGGGGTGCGGAGGGCAAAGCGGAGAGATTCCCACATAGAGGATCGGTGCCGACCAGCACTCACCAGCCAGAGAGCTTGTCTCCTCACCCGCCGGCACGGGTGGGGGCTGGGAGCTGAAGCTCGGGCTTCGGAGGTTGGATCCCAGGGAGAGGACTGGGGGTGGCTGTGTGAACACAGCCTGAAGGGGGCTAGTGCTTCACAGCTAGCCAGGAGGGAGTCCGGGAAAAAGTCTGGAGCTGCCTAAAAGGCTGGAGACTTTTTCTTTCCTCTTTGTTTCCTGATGTGCGAGGAGAGGGGATTAAGAGCACTGCTTAATGGAGCTCCAGAGACGGGCGCGAGCTGCTTCTATCAGTGAGGACCCCAGAGATGGGCATGAGACGCTAAGGCTGCTGCTGCAATCACCAAGAGCCTGTGTGCAAGCACAGGTCACTATCCACACCTCCCCACCTGAGACCCTGTGCAGCCCGCCACTGCCAGGGTCCCGTGATCCAGGGACAACTTCCCCAGGAGAACACACGGTGTGCCTCAGGCTAGTGCAACGTATGCCGGCCTCTGCCGCCACAGGGTCACCCCACACTCCGTACCCCTCCCTCCCCCTGGCCTGAGTAAGCCAGAGACCCCAAGTCAGCTGCTCCTTTAACCCTGTCCTATCTGAGTGAAGAACAGATGCCCTCAGACGACCTACACGCAGAGGTGGGGCCAAATCCAAAGCTGAACCCCAGGAGCTGAGCGGAGAAAGAAGAGAAGGGGAAATCCCTCCCAGCAGCCTCAGGAGCAGCAGATTAAATCTCCACAATCAACTTGATGTACCCTGCATCTGTGGAATACCTGAATAGACAATGAATCATCCCAAAATTGAGGTGGTGGACTTTGGGAGAGACGATATATATATATATATTTTTTTTCCCTTTTTCTCTTTTTGTAGTGTGTATATGTATACTTCTGTGTGTGATTTTGTCTGTGTAGCTTTGCTTTTACCCTTTGTTCTAGGGTTCTGTCTGTTTTTTTGTTTTTTTTGTTTTTTGGTTTTTTTTGTACAGTTTTCAGCGCTTGTTATCATTGGTGAATTTGTTTTTTGTTTGGTTCTCTTCTCTCTTTTTTATTACTTAAAAATTTTTTAAAATAATTATTTTTCTGCTTTTTATTTTAATAACTTTTTAAAATCTCTCTCTTTCTTTCTTTCTTTTTTCTTTCTTTTCTTCCCTCCTTCCCTCCCTCCCTCCCTCCTTCCTTCCTTCCTTCCTTCCTTTCTTTCTTTCTTTCTCCCTTTCTTTTCTTTCTTTCTTTTTCTCCCTTTTATTCTGACCTGTGTGGATGACAGGGTCTTGGTGCTACAGCCAGGGGTCAGGGCTGTGCCTCTGAGGTGGGAGAGCCAAGTTCAGGACATTGGTCCACAAGAGACATCCCAGCTCCACATACTATCAAATGGCAAAAATCTCCCAGATATCTCCATCTCAATACCAAGACCCAATTCCACTCAACGACCAGCAAGCTCCAGTGCTGGACGTCCTATGCCAAACAACTAGCAAAACAGGAACACAACACCACCCATTAGCAGAGAGGTTGCCTAAAATCATAATAAGGCCACAGACACCCCAAAACACACCACCAGACGTGGACTTGCCCACCAGAAAGACAAGATCCAGCCTCATCCACCAGAACACAGGCACCAGTCCCCTCCACCAGGAAGCCTACACAACCCACTGAACCAACCTTAGCTACTGGGAGCAGACACCAAAAACAATGGCAACTACAAACTTGCAGTCTGTGAAAAGGAGACCCCAAACACAGTAAGTTAAACAAAATGAGAAGACAGAGAAACACCCACCAGATGAAGGAGCAAGGTAAAAACCCACCAGACCTAACAAATGAAGAGGAAATAGCCAGTCTACCTGAAAAAGAATTCAGAATAATAATAGTAAAGATGATCCAAAAATTTGGAAATAGAATGGAGAAAATACAAGAAACATTTAACAAGGACCTAGAAGAACTAAAGAGGAAACAAACAGTGATGGACAACACAATAAATGAAATTAAAAATTCTCTAGAAGGGATTAATAGAATAACTGAAGCAGAAGAACGGATAAGTGACCTGGAAGATAAAATAGTGGAAATAACTACTGCAGAGCAGAATAAAGAAAAAAAAATGAAAAGAATTGAGGACAGTCTTAGAGACCTCTGGGACAACATTAAATGCACCAACATTCAAATTATAGGGGTCCCAGAAGAAGAAGAGAAAAAGAAAGGGACTGAGAAAATATTTAAAGAGATTATAGTTGAAAACTTCCCTAATGTGGGAAAGGAAATAGTTATTCAAGTCCATGAAGCACAGAGAGTCTCATACAGGATAAATCCAAGGAGAAAGACACCAAGACACATATGCATCAAACTATCCAAAATTAAATACAAAGAAAAAAATATTAAAAGCTGCAAGGAAAAAACAACAAATAACATACAATGGAATCCCCATAAGGTTAACAGCTGACCTTTCAACAGAAACTCTCCAAGCCAGAAGGGAGTGGCTGGACATATTTAAAGTGATGAAGGGGAAAAACCTACAACCAAGGTTACTCTACCCAGCAAGGATCTCATTCAGATTTGATGGAGAAATTAAAATCTTTACAGACAAGCAAAAGCTAAGAGAATTCAGCACCACCAAACCAGCTTTACAACAAATGCTAAAGGAACTTCTCTAGGCAGGAAACACAAGACAAGGAAAAGACCTACAATAACAAACCCAAAACAATTAAGAAAATGTTAAAAGGAATATACATATCAATAATAACCTTAAATGTAAATGGATTCAGTGCTCCAACCAAAAGACATAGACTGGCTGAATGGATACAAAAATAAGACCCATATATATGCTGTCTACAAGAGACCCACTTCAGACCTAGGGACACATACAGACAAAGTGAGGGGATGGAAAAAGATCTCCCATGCAAATGGAAATCAAAAGAAAGCTGGAGTAGCAATTCTCATATCAGAAAAAATAGACTTTAAAACAAAGACTATTACAAGAGACAAAGAAGGACACAACATAATGATCAAGGGATCAATCCAAGAAGAAGATATAACAACTGAAAATATTTATGCACCCAACATAGGAGCACCTCAATACATAAGGCCAATAGTAACAGCCTTAAAAGGAGAAATCAACAGTAACACAATCATAGTAGGGGACTTTAACACCCTACTTTCACAAATGGACAGATCATCCAAAATGAAAATAAATAAGGACACATAAGCTTTAAATGATACATTAAACAAGATAACTTAATTCATATTTATAGGACATTGCATCCCAAAACAACAGAATACACTTTCTTCACAAGTGCTCATAGAATATTCTCCAGGATAGATCATATCTTGGGTCACAAATCAAACCTTGGTAAATTTAAGAAAATTGAAATCATATCAAGTACCTTTTCTGACCACAGTGCTATGAGACTAGAAATCAATTACAGGAAAAAAAATCTGTAAAAAATACAAACATATAGAGCCGAAACAATACACTACTTAAGAACCAAGAGATCACTGAAGAAATCAAACATTAAATAAAAAAACTACCTAGAAACAAATGACAATGAAAACACGACGATGCAAAACCTATGGGATGCAGCAAAAGCAGTTCTAAGAGGGACGTTTATAGCAATACAATCCTACATTAAGAAACAAGAAACATCTCAAATGAACAACCTAACATTACACCTAAAGCAATTAGAGAAAGAAGAACAAAAAACCCCCAAAGTTAGCAGAAGGAAAGAAATCATAAATATCAGATCAGAAATAAAAAGAAAGGAAGGAAACTATAGCAAAGATCAATAAAACTAAAAGCTGGTTCTCTGAGAAGATAAAAAATATTTATAAACCATTAGCCAGACTCATCAAGAAAAAAAGGGAGTAGACTCAAATCAATAGAATTAGAAATGAAAAAGGAGGAGTAAGAACTGACACTGCAGAAATACAAAGCATCATGAGAGATTACTACAAGCAACTATATGCCAGTAAAATGGACAACCTCGAAGATATGGACAAATTCTTAGAAAAGCACAACCTTCTGAGACTGAACCAGGAAGAAATAGAAAAATATAAACAGACCAAAAATCACAAGCACTGAAATTGAGACCGTGATTAAGCATCTTCCAGCAAAGAAAAGCTCAGGACCAGATGGCTTCACAGGCAAATTCGATCAAACATTTAGAGAACAGCTAACTCCTATCCTTCTCAAACTGTTCCAAAATATAGCAGAGGGAGGAACACTCCCAAATTCATTCTACGAGGCCACAATCACCCTGATACCAAAACCAGACAAAGATGTCACAAAACAACTACAGGCCAATATCACTGATGAACATAGATGCAAAAATCCTCAACAAAATACTAGCAAACAGAATCCAACAGCATGTTATAAAGATTGTACACCATGATCAAGTGGGGTTTATCCCAGGAATGCAGGGAATCTTCAATATATGCAAATCAATCAATGTGATGCACCATAATAACAAATTGAAGGAGAAGAACCATATGATCATCTCAATAGATGCAGAGAAAGCTTTTGACAAAATTCAACACCTATTTATCATAAAAACTATCCAGAAAGTAGGCATAGAGGGAACTTACCTCAACATAATGAAGGCCATATATGATAAACCCACAGCCAACATCGTTCTCAATGGTGAAAACTGAAAACTGAAACTTGCTCCACTAAGGTCAGGAGCAAGACAAGGTTGCTCACTCTCACCATTATTATTCAACATAGTTTTGGATGTTTTAGCCACAGCAATCAGAGAGGAAATAGAAATAAAAGTAATCCGAATTGGAAAAGAAGAAGTAAAGCGGTCAGTGTTTGCAGATGACATGATACTATACATAGAGAATCCTAAAGATGCTACCAGAAAACTATTAGTGCTAATCAATGAATTTGGTAAAGTAGCAGGATCCAAAATTAATGCACAGAAATCTCTTGTATACCTGTACACTAATGATGAAAATCTGAAAGTGAAATTAAGAAAACACTCCCATTTACTATTGCAACAAAAAGAATAAAATACATAGGAATAAACCTACTTAAGGAGACAAAAGACCTGTATGCAGAAAATTTAAGACACTGATGAAAGAAATTAAAGATGATACAAATAGATGGAGAGATATACCATGTTCTTGGATTGGAAGAATCAACATTGTGAAAATGACTCTACTACCCAAAGCAATCTACAGATTCAATGCAATCCCTATCAAACTACTACTGGCATTTTTCACAGAACTAGAACAAAAAAATCTCACAATTTGTATGGAAACACAAAAGACCCCGAATAGCCAAAGCAATCTTGAGAAAGAACAATGGAGCTGGAGGAATCAGCCTCCCTGACTTCAGACTATACTACAAAGCTACAGTAATCAAGACAGTATGGTACTGGAACAAAAATAGAAATATAGATTAATGGAACAGGATAGAAAGCCCAGAGATAAACCCACGCACATATGGTCACCTTATCTTTGATAAAGGAGACAGGAATACACAGTGAAGAAAAGGCAGCCTCTTCAATAAGTGATGCTGAGAAAACTGGACAGGTACATGTAAAAGAATGAAATTAGAACACCTAACACCATACACAAAAATAAACTCAATCGGATTAAAGACCTAAATGTAAGACCAGGTACCTTAATCTCCTAGAGGACAACACAGGCAGAACACTCCATGACATAAATCACAGCAAGATCCTTTTTGACCCACCTCCTAGAGAAATGGAAATAAAAACAAAAATAAACAAATGAGACCTCATGAAACTTCAAAGCTTTTGCACAGCAAAGGAAACCATAAACAAGACCAAAAGACAACCCTCAGAATGGGAGATAATATTTGCAAATGAAGCAACTGACAAAGGATTAATCTCCAATATTTATAACAAAAAACCAAACAACCCAATCCAAAAATGGGCAGAAGACCTAAATAGACATTTATCCAAAGAAGATATACAGTTTGCCAACAAACACATGAAAGAATGCTCAACATCATTAATCATTAGAGAAATGCAAATCAAAACTACAATGAGATATCATCTCACACTGGTCAGAATGGCCATCATCAAAAAATCTACAAACAATAAATGCTGGAGAGGGTGTGGAGAAAAGGGAATCCTCCTGCACTGTTGGTGGGAATGTAAATTGATAAAGCCACTATGGAGAACAGTATGGAGGTTCCTTAAAAAATTTGAAAAAGAACTACCATATGACCCAGCAATCCCACTACTGGGCATATACCCTGGGAAAAAGCATAATTCAAAATGTGTCATGTACCACAATGTTCATTGCAGCTGTATTTGCAATAACCAGGACATGGAAGCAACCTAAGTGTCCATCAAAACATGAATGGTTAAAGAAGATGTGACACATATATACAATGGAATATTACTCAGCCATAAAAAGAAACGAAATTGAGTTATTTGTAGTGAGGCGGATGGACCTAGAGTCTGTCATACAGAGTGAAGTAAGTCAGAAACAGAAAAACAAATACCGTATGCCAACACATATATATGGAATCTAAGAAAAAAAAATGGTCATGAAAAACCTAGGGGCAAGATGGGAATAAAGATGTAGACCTACTAGAGAATGGACTTGAGGATATCAGGAGGGGGTAGGATAAGCTGGGACAAAGTGAGAGTGGCATGGACATGTATACACTACCAAATGTAAAATAGATAGCTAGTGGGAAGCAGCCCCATAGCACAGGGAGATGAGCTTGGTGCTTTGTGACCACCTAGAGGGGTGGGATAGGGAGGGTTGGAGGGAGGGAGACACAAGAGGAAAGAGATATGGTGATATATGTTTATGTATAACTGATTCACTTTGTTATAAAGCAGAAACTAACACACCAGTGTAAAGCAATTATACACCAATAAAGATGTTAGAAACAAAAATGAATGAAATTAATTAGCATCTCCTGAAAAAAAAAAATCCACCTGCCAACGCAGGGGACACAGGTTCAGGCCCTGGTCCAGGAAAATCCCACATGCCACGGAGCAACTAAGCCCTTGCACCACAACTACTGAAGCCTGCGCGCCTAGATCCTGTGCTCCACAACAAGAGAAGCCACTGCAGTGAGAAGCCCGTGCTCTGCAATGAAGAGTAACACCTGCTTGCCACACCTAGAGAAAGGCTGTGCACAGCAACGAAGACTGAATGCATGCAAAATAAATAAATTAATTAATTTAAGGGAAAACCTTAAAAAAAAAATAGACAACCTAAGTTTACAAGGAATTAGAAAAAGAAGAAAAAATGAAGACCAAAGTTATCAGAAAGAAGGTGATAACAAAGATCAGAGTGGAAATAAATGAAATAGAGAATAAAAATAATAGAAAAGATCAATAAAACTAAGAGTTGGTTTTTTGAAAAGATAAATAAAATTGACAAACATTTAGTTAGACTTACTGAGAAAAAAGGAAAGAGGACTTGAATAAATAAAATTATAAATGAAAGAGGAGATGCCACAACTGATACCACAGAAATACAAAGGATTATGAGACTACTATGAACAATTATACAACAACAAATTGGACAACCTAGAAAAAATGGATAAATTCCTAGAAACCCACAATTGACCAAGATGGAATCATGAAGATATAGAAAATCTGAACAGACCGGTAATGCATTAAGTATTGAATCAATAATCAAAACCCTCCCAAATAAGAAAATCCCAGGAGCAGATGGCTTCCCAAATAAATTCTATTAAACATTTAAAGGAGAATTAACAGTAATGCTTCTGAGACTGTTGTGTACTGTTGGTGGGGCTATAAGTTGGTGCAGCCACTATGGAAAACATTGTGGAGGTTCCTCAAAAAATTTAAAAAAGAACTACCATATGATCCTGCAATTCCACTTCTGGGTATATGTCCAAAGAAAATGAAATAAGGATCATGAAGAGATCTCTCTTCCCTTGCCTCCCCAGTTTATTGTAGCATTATTCACAATAGCCAAGATATGAAAACAACCTATGTGTTTATGGATGGATAAATGGATAAAGCAGTGGTATATATACAGTGGAATATTACTGTACCATGAAAAAAGGGAATCCTATTTGTGACAACAGAGATGGACACTGAGGGCATTATGCTAAGTGAAATGAGTCAGACAGAAAATGACAAATCGTGATCTCCCTTATATGTGGAGTCTGAAGATTCCAAAGTCATAGCAGCAATTATAGTAGTTGCCAGGGACTAGGGGATGGTAGAAATGGGGAAATGTTGGTCAAAGGGTAAAACCTTCCAGTTATAAGAGGAATGAGTTCGGGGGATATAGTATACAACTTGGTGACTATCGTTAACAGTACTGTTCTGTATACTTAAAAGTTGCTAAGAGAGTAGATCTTAAATGCTCTTACCATAGCACCAACAATAACAAAATGGTAGTTATGTGAGACGAAGGATGTGTTAATTGACCTTCTTGTGGTAAAGTGTTCACAGTATATGTGTATATAAAATCATCACACTGTACACCATAAGCTTACATAAGGTTACGTGTCAATTATATCTTAATAAAGCTGGAAAGGAATTCTCCACCCCCACCCCCTAAAAAGACCCCTAAGAGTTCTTTTTAATGTTGGGGTAAACAATTTGGGTAACAACTAGCAGTGCCCTTTATAGGTGCTGTATTTGGCACAGGCTTATATCACATCACGGAATAGCACACCAGATAAAACAATGGGAAAATTAACATTAGTAATGCCTGGTATTGAAAATCGTTATGGTATTCCATCCAGCAGGGAATTTTCTCTGGTCTTCTATTCCAGCTTTACTGTCTGACTATATTTCAAGAACCTCTAACATCCCCCTTCTCTCCTCCTTAGCTCTAAGTCCTTATCTTCCAAGCTGCAAAGTTTTCTTTTTCAATATAATTGGGAGAACATTTATCTATCTTTTCACCCAATGCTAGAACATCAGCTTCAAACTCAACTGCTACAGAGACAAAATCAATAATCTAAATAAGTGAAGTGGGCCAGGTGTGAGGTAGAAGGAAGAAGAGACTGTGGCAGATTAGAGGGTTTGTACCTCATCCAAGGGGAAAAGAGCTTACTCGCCTCTGAGAACAGTGACATTTCAGAACACAGGCCAGGTGGCCACATTTCCTAGCTTTTACAGGGGAGCCGAAAGTTTAGATTCTTAGGTTAACTTTCCTTAAGTGTTAGAAAACGATTCACATTTTTTCAAAACAATATGATAGCAAACAAGGTACTTTTGTTGGCTGCCCCTGGGGCAGCTCTTTTGCTTGTCTAAAGTTGGCTTTAGAACACCCAGGAATTGCCCATGGGGACTCAGCTTCAAAACTTTTCAATTTGGACATTCTATTAATGGAGGCTTTTTTCTCTCTCACTGATTGTTGCCATCCACTTCCCAGAGATATGGTAACGCCCTGATTTTGCAGTGTACTTGATAGTTTCCTAAGAGCTTTTGTACATATTTGCTTATTAACCTTTAATAATAACTCCTGATATTTGGCAGAGCTAACATTATCTTTACTTTAAGGATGAGAAAACTGAGGTTCAGAAGGTTTAAATTCCTCTCCTCAATATTCTAATAAAAATGAGGTGGAGGTGAATTAAGGATTCCTATCTTCTGATACTTTGCTCAGGGCACTTCCTACTCACTTCAGTCTTTTGAGAACTGTGAATTGTTTAAATATATAATACATGGTGAAATCTCAGCACTTAAGCCCTCAAGAAGTGCTTGAAAATCATTAAAAACTAATTTCAGTTTCTTGAGAAGTAAACATTATTGTGCTGTTTTACAAAAAGAAGAAAGAGATTCAGGCTCAATCACCCGTGGGAATGTTGTCAGTTCTAAATTGTATTTCTTGTCTTTGTATTTCCCAGTTTGTTACTCCACTGACTAGAATTTTATATGTTCCTTGTTATTCTCTGCTGTGATTCTAGATGTAGCATCTTTCTTGACATGAGAAATCATTTTAAGCACATAGTGAATGACTAGTGCATAGTAGCAATTGTCAGTGAACCAGAGAAGAAAAATTAAAAATCTTCACATGTGATAATTATGAGAGGAATGCATGATCTACAACAAGTAATGTGAATATTCATAAGAATTTTAAAATAAAATTAATGAGTGCATATGGTAAAAAGCAAACAAACAAAAACCAAGGGATGTAGAAGAGATGTCTTAGTCTGTGTTTACCTTGTCGGTCGGTTCTGAGATAAGGGCCTCTGGGAAGGTAGTTTATTTGGGAGGTGATTATGCAGAGAAGAGAGAGAGTGGGAAAAATTAATAAGGAAAGAAGAAAAGTTATTGTTAAGGGGTGTTATTGAGTTTGTCCCAACCATGGGCAACTGCAGCTCGATCACACAAAGATCTTAGGAGTGTATAGAATGCTTCTCAGGATGATCTGCCCAAGGATGGACTGGAGAAGCATTTGACCATTGAATTCCAAACTCTGCAGGGTGCACATTGATGCATGGGAGGGCTTTCCACTGGTATGGCATTCTGCAGCAGCATCATAAGATGCCCTGGAGTATAGAGAGAAAGCCATTGGAGGTGGTGTGCACTTGGTTAAGGAACCATCAGTGTGAAATGAGTTGAGGTCTGTACAAAATGATCACTATGGCCATGGCTGGAAACAAAGGTAAGGCCAAGAATCTGTTAGGCTATGCACAAGAGAGGTCTGATGCAGTAGCTTAAAAATAAGAGCAACAGTATCCCATTTGTCTATTTTGGTCTTCAAAACTCTTTCTTAGTTTGTCACCTTTATGACTATTTCCACTCCTTACTCTAAGTTGTTATTATTTTCAGTTATTTTATTGATTATGCTGTAATTTTAAATAATATACTCAAAAGCATGGTTTCTTATTACATTTCAACAGTTTATTTTGACTTCTTAGTAAGTTGAGATTTTTTTCCCCTCTACTATTGCCTTCATCTATCTCATCCAATTTGCCTCTAGCAGTTGACAGCTATACCTTTTATTTTTTATAGTATCAAGGATGATGGCCTTTAAATTCTGTGTCTTAAGTTGTCTATGCTTTCTCTGTAGTTTGATTCTGAAAGTTGATAATAAATGGCATGTAACTATTTTCCTATATAAATGTTATTCTATGAAATACTGAATGATATGCTAGGATTATATTTTTCTCAATTGATCCAAAATCATGACCCTTGTACAACTTGAAAAATATTGTTTCTAGCCTTACAGTGCAAATGAGTTACCTTTCTTACACACCATGAGAACCTGAAAATCATGCCATGTATTCTTCACTATATGTGTGTGTGTTTGCACATGCTCCCAGGTGGATTTCCCTGAAGTTTCTAATTGCCTTTCATTTCTTCTTGTTGAAAGAAAAATAATACCAATTCACCATATCACTTCTAGTCTCTTACTCATTCTATCTACAGAATAGTATTTATCCCAAGAGTTTTCTTTTTTTTTTTTTTTGCTGTACACGGGCCTCTCACTGTTGTGGCCTCTCCCGTTGCGGAGCACAGGCTCCAGACGCACAGGCTCAGAGGCCATGGCTCACAGGCCCAGCCACTCCACGGCATGTGGGATCTTCCTGGACCGGGGCACGAACCCGTGTCCCATGCATCAGCAGGCAGACTCTCAACCACTGCACCACCAGGGAAGCCCCAAGAGTTTTCTTTTTGAAGATTTTTTTTTTGGTGCTATTTTCTTGATATAATTTTGACCAGTTGTGTTTTGTACTTTTATTCCACTTTGAAGATTGTGAGATTATATTCACTGTACTTGTACATAAGTTCTAGCATTTCTTGGATCTCACATTTTCTCTTTCTTGATTTTGACCGAGTTTGCTTGTTTCAATATGTTTTCAGGTAACTCAGAAACAGTCTTGGCAAGAACACTTATGAGTCTTTATACATCTTAAAATGCCTTTGCAATCATATTTGATTGATAGTATAACTGGTCTGGAAATCTAGTTCAAAATAATTTTCCTTGGTTCTTTGAAAGTACTGACCCATTGTCTTCTTGCGTAAAGTTTTCTAAATAAGAAGTATAACACCACCCCAATTCTTGGTTTGTTTGATTCGTTTTGTATGCAATCTCTTCTCCCAGATTCTACCCTGGAAACTTTTAGGATCTTCTATTTCTTTACCCTTGAATTTCTGACAATTAAAACAAAACATCTTCTAATTCATGGCTGAAGAGCCACTTTTCATAATAAGGTAATTGTTCATGAAACTATTTTTTGATTTTTGCTTGAAAACTCACTTTTATATGAGCTAGAATCCATCATGGCCTGCATCCTATGTTCTCCTGATTTAAATCCCATCTTACAAATGACACAGAGCCAAGGGAATTTCTGACTTGGTTGGTGCTGTGAAGCCATCATAGTCCTTATGTCAGGATATTTGATGCTTACTGTTGGAATGGATTTGTCAGTTGAAGACTGGATAACTTTTATCCTTGAATTAGTTTATTTTTTTTGGATACTTTCACTCAACATATGAATACTACAGTGCTACATTGGAGAAGGCAAGTGCGGTATTATGCTGTGAATGTGCAGAATGAACCTCCAACATAGCCCAGGCTGCAGGAGCCAGAACCAGTGGCTATCCATTATAATGTGGCTAGCCAGGCCTCAAATGTATCATAATTTTATTTATTCTTCTCAAACCTAGAACAAATTTTAGTTTTTAATCTAAAAGCAAAAGGTGTGTGTCTGTCTTCATTGAAACTGCTTGGTACTCAGAAGGCCCCTTTTGTCTAACATTTATGACTTTCAAGGGTTCTGGGACATTTTCTTTCTTTTTTTTCATAAAAATAAGAGCCTACACTCACACAGAAAGTCTTCGCTGTCTCTAGTTGATTTAGTCCACCTGTTTAGAGAGGATTTCTCTGATATATTTGCTTAGACTGAAAATTACCACCATGGTTGCTGTTGCTCTGTATATGGGGAGGAAAGGAAAATGGTGTAGGCTCTTCATCTTTACCCTATCTCTCTTAATACCTGCGTCTGAGCTTGGGGACCCTAGGGAAAAGCAAGGGGACTACATGCTACTCTTATTGCAGCCTCCAACCTAGCCACATTCCTAACTCCCTTCGCTCTCTTCTCAGCAGTTAACATGCTTTTTCTCAGTTTCTATCTTTCAGAAATTTTTTGAACCCTCTAGAATGTTATGGTCTATTTCCCCAAGCTAATCTACACTTGCTTGGTTTAATTCCCTCTTATATTCCTTTGAGGTTATTTTTATGGCCTCTCCTGAGGAAGCTTCAGTGATGTCTATTTTTATTTTTGTCTAAATTTTTTAATACAAAGCTAATCCCTTTTTTCCCTGTACTTAACTTTATCCTGGAAAACACTGATTTCACGGGAGTTTTCACCATAGTCTTGTTTGTTTGTTTGTTTGTTTTAAATAATACACAATGTATTTATTTATTTATTTATGGCTGTGTTGGGTCTTCATTTCTGTGCATGGGCTTTCTCTAGTTGTGGCAAGTGGGGGTCACTCTTCATCACGGTGTGCAGGCCTCTCACTATCGTGGCCTCTGTTGTTGCGGAGCACAGGCTCCAGACGCGCAGGCTCAGTAATTGTGGCTCACGGGCCCAATTGCTCCATGGCATGTGGGATTTTCCCAGACCAGGGCTCGAACCTGTGTTGTCTGCATTGGCAGGCAGATTCTCAACCACTGCGCCACCAGGGAAGCCCCATAGTCTTGTTAATAGAGATATTGGTATTCACTCCTGAGATGTGATGCTTATGAAAATAACCAGTACCTAATTGTTCCTTTTTTTTCATGCAAATAGTAGCAAAATACTTTTCATACCTCCTTCAAAAGATTTGATATCCTTTTAGTGCATGGGAAAATTTTTGATTTATGAGCTCAGCATACAAGGAGAGAAAAATGTAAAATTAAACGGTAATGTTTTACAAAAGTTATTGTTATGTGCTAAGCCTGTTTTTCTGTCAGCTGGGAGTCTTGTGTAAATAATAAATCCCCATCAGTGATTTAGCATGTATAAAACACATCAATTCTTTTTATTATATTTTTTGAGCCTTGACATTTATGATAATTTCCCACATCTACTTAAAACTCTTTCTCTTATGATTGCATTATTAAAGTGGATAATATTTTAATATTTTTAAAATAAAAAATATTATTATTTTTTATTATTCGTGGATATTTTTTGCCCTTGTTGGCTTATCTCATTAGCATGCGTTTGTCATATATTTTCACGGTAATCACCATTTTGGAGTATGCACACAACATTAAATGGATTCCCTAGTTTTAAAACGTGTGAAGATAAAGGCAGTAGCTTTCACCCCTCCCATCTCTAATCCTTATCCCCTTGAAAGACTACAAAAGACATTTTGATTTCTTGTCCCTTGGGTCAACTGAATAATGGCAAGGATAATATGCCTCCCTACCGTGTGTCCATAGTTGGTCTTAGAAGGAAGACGAAATGATGGGAACACATTTTTACAGGATCCTCACTTTCAGTGCCTCTGTTTGTTGTCCATCAAACTGTGTCCTGATTTCTGGACTTAAGAAAACACAGTATCCTAAGTGATATTTGTACTTAAGAGGAAAATCTCATGTTTTACCATTCTCTCTTAGAATGACAGTTTAATGTGAAAGAATAATTTAAGAAGGGATCGTTTTTGAGTTTCTAATTATTAAGTAAAATGATAAGGTAAACTCCTATTTGGTTAGTGTCCAAGTAATTAAAATGGCTCCCTCCTTCTCCATTCATAAACTCATATGAAGCAGCAGCGAATGCTCTTGCTATCATTAAAGATGAACACGAATCACCGGAAGATGTTGACATGCCTTCTGAATTGTCAAAAAAACTGCTAATGAATACCTATGTGGTTTTACCATTGTATTTGTATTGTGCAGCACTACATTATTTGCTGTCCATTATCAATTTTCAGTATGCTCGGCATTTATCAGTTCACCCAAATGTAGTGAATCAGAACTAAATTTTAATGCATTGTCTTTGTTTCCTCTGTACAGTGTTTTTGTTGTTAGTGGTTTCTGTTGTTGTTCCATTGGGAATCTTGGATTAGTTTTAAGTGACACAAATTATAGAGAATAATTTCATCATGTTACATAGATTTGAACTATAATTCCATTAGAGTATTTGAAGAATTGGATTTAAAAATAATGATCTATATGTTACATAAGGATGAGAATAACTCCAATTTAAGATATTAGCCTTGTTGGTTTGATAATATTTAATAATTATGTTCATCATGATATTTCTCATTCTTGCAAAAGTCCACAGCCTATGTAAAACTTTCTAATTTACTAGTCTTAAAAGCAAGCTGGGAAAAGTGAGAGAGGCAGACTAAGTAGTCATTGAACAAATTTCTCTTGAAGGCCTATTCTGTTCTAGGCACTCTGTTAGGTGCAGGAAATATAATGGCAAAAACTGTATCTTGCTTCCAAAAACTTACAGTTCAGTGGAGCAGACAAATGAAATAAAAGTAGGAAAATAAATAAGAATAATCACAAAATTGTAAATGAAATAAAGAAAACAAACAAGTGTTAATAGTTACTAAAGTAGTGATGGTGCAAACTGATTTAAATAGAGTGGTCTGGGGCTTCCCTGGTGGCGCAGTGCTTGAGACTCCGCCTGCTGATGCAGGAGACGCGGGTTCGTGCCCCGTTTCGGGAAGATCCC
>NW_006770421.1:778368-785638 GCF_000442215.2 Lipotes vexillifer | reverse complement strand
GAAAAAAAAAAAAAAAAAATAGAGTGGTCTGGGAAAAGCTGTCTAAAGAAATCAGATTTAAGCTGAGAAATGAAGACTGAGAAGGAGTTAGCCATGCCAGAGGCATACGCAAAGGATGGGAGGCAGGGCTGAGTTTGAAATTTTAGTGGACTTATCAGAAGATGTTTTGGCCAGTACCCATGAGCAAAAGGGGAGAGGGGGGCATAACACCATAACATAGGGCAGGGAATTCATGAAGAAGCTGAATATACAATGGCCAGGTCATACTTAAAAATAAAACTTTGACCTCACAACCTGCAGCAATCTGCCCAGAAAACCAAACCCTTATCTATAATAAACAATCCAGGAAGCCAGCCTGGTATAAATCAGACTTGCAGGAAGCCAGATTGCTATCTCCAGTGACAGTCCAGAAGCCGAATGATAACTCCTGAAATAATCAGCCCCAAATGGCCAGGACTTGATTAATAACTGACAGCTTTTTAAAAAAATAAATTCCCTGTTCCAATCAAGCGCCAACCAGAGAAAGCCAGATATGCACCCCTAACCAATTGCATAGGATGCTTCTCTTTTAGTAAGACTGCCTGTAGCTTTCCCATGCTCACAGCCTTCAACAAGATGTCGAAGCCTTCCCTTGTTCTGCTATGAAACTTTCCCACTCCTCTGCCCGTTTGAGTCTCTGCCAAAATGCAAGTGATGGTGCCTGACTCTCTTGCTATAGCAGGCTCAGAATAAATCGCCTTATTTGTCTCATTTGGCTAGTCTTTGTTTATTTCCACACTTAGAGGTGAGAGTAAGGAGTGGGAAGTTTGTTCTTAGTGTACTGGGAAGCCCTGGAAAGACTGTAAGCAGGAGAGTGACATGATCTGAATGATATCTTGAGAGCATTTGTGCAGATATGTTCAGAACAGATTGTATTGGGGCAGTAGAAGGAATGGAGGTGATTGTAGTGGTTTGGGTAAGAGGGGATGTGGTGAAGACTGATGGTAGCAGTAGAAATGGAGAAAACTGCATGGGTATGAAATAGGTATATTTGAGGGAAAATCATCTTTTTATGAGAATAGAAGGTAAACCTTCTCTAGAGATCTAACTGTGTTCAAGACTATCTACTTAAGCTAGTGACAGAAAGTACAGGGGAGTTAGCATGCATGAATCATGTGGCATCTAAAATAATCCTGTATCAACTCATGAGTGGAATTTTAGGAAGCTCAGATTTCCAGGTTTAATCAGATTTTTACTCTCCATCCGTGTTCCTTGTTGTGGCTCCAGGCTTGACTCCACTTCTATTTCTGACCTTGTCTCTAGTCCTGTTGTGCTCCTAAACCCTGGATAGTCCTTGTAATCTAGAGCTCTCCATGGAAGGGGTCTTAATTTAGTACTTGAACACAGAAACCTGTCCACTAGACCCTCTTTTGTGGAGCCATCAATACAGGCCTCTGTTGTAAAGTGGTCTTGATAAATAAGAAAGAACTAACGAAGAGATAAACTCTCAAGCCTGCAGGGAGTTAAAAAAAAAAAATCTACCTTGAAACCTGAAAGCCAGAAATGTTTATTTGCCCAATTGATGTGGGAAGGAAGATTCAGAATGGGAATAAGAGTGTAAAGAAGCAACAGGAAATGCCCAGGGAAATATCAGATAATATTTTATAGGTTAAAGAATTCATTCAACAAGTATTGTGTTAATCCTATGTGTCAAGCACTGATCTTGGCATCATGGTGGTAAATCAGATAGGCTAAATTCCTAATCTTATGGCATTTACATACTAATAAATATATAAGCAACAAAAACAAGTTAGATATGAGATAATTTAAGATGATGCAGAGTAACTGTTCTGGAGTAAGATACTGGGGAGAAATTAAGTAGGGTGGGCAGGAAAGACCTAGCTGAGAAGGACCTAGCTAAGAAGGTGAATATAGTATATCCACGACATAGAATAAACTCAGTTACTGAAAAGACGTTTATAGAACACTAAAAGAGGTTTAACATCATTATTCTTCAGTGAAATGCAAATCAAAACTATAATGAGATACCATTTCACATGCAAAAGAATGGATAAAACAAAAAATACTGAAAATATCTAATGTTGGTGAGGACCTGAGAATAAGTGGAACTATCACACTCTGTTGGTGGGGATGTAAAATGATATAACCACTTTGAAAAACTGGCAGATTCCTATAAAGGTAAATATATTTCTACTGAGTGACCCAGAAATGAAAATATATGTCCACAATATGCCTTGTATAAGAATGTTCATATAGCATCCTTAAAAACTGGAAACTATCACATGTTCATCAACAGAAGAAAGTATAAATTAACTGTAGTATATTCATACAATGGAATACTACTCATTAATGAAAAGGATCAAACTACCATATCCAACACCATGAATGAATCTAAAAAACATTAGGTTGAACTAAAGAAGGCAGACACAAAAGAATACATGCTGTATGATTCCATTTATATGAAATCCAAGTCCAGGCAGGAGCATTCTATGGTAGTAAAAATCAGCAAGTCGATAACTCTGAGGTGGTGGTGGTGATAATTGATTAGAAAGAGGGATGAGGGAAGTTTCTGGGAGCAATGATGGTTATGTTTTGTATTTTGATTTCAGCTTTTGGTGTACTGGTGTATAAAAATGGCAAAAGTCATTAAGCTGCGCATTTTTATTGTATATGAAATAGTCTATTATAATAATAGGACATTATAAACTGAAAGTAGATTTGGAAAAGAAAAGATGGTTTTTATATGGGAAAATGCTTGCTATATGCTGTCAGATGAGAGAGCTACAAATTTGAATATACAGTATGACCTATCCTAGTCCATGTAAAATGGATGGAAAGGACAGGACTAGAGGAAATGTGCTGTGATGTTAATTGTGATTAACATTGTTGCTGGTAGGATTATGGATGATTTTTAGTAAACATGATTATTTTAGGTAGCTGATCAGTTAATTTAAAGCAGAGAATCAAAAGAAAATTACATACCCTAAATATTATATTTTATTTAAACTTTCAACCAGTAAATGTTTATTTATTTATTTCCTGGATTTTTCTTGAAAGGTACAGGCTTTTTTTTTTTAAGTTCTGCTAATTGGAGTTCCTTTTTTTTTTTCTTATAAAATCTATTTTGTTTTGACTTCTTTAATAAGGATTTAAGAGGTTTGGATGCAATCTGAATGCAGATTATTATGATTAAAACGTTATTATATCCACACCTAATTCAACAGCAAATTTTAATTACTTATCTTTATCATATCTTTCCAAAGAATTCAAATTATTTTTACAGACTCAGTAGCTCTCCTTTCATACTCATATTTTCTTGGTTTATGTGATGTTTAATTACACTCCATAAACACATTAATAGGTACAACTCGCATAAACAAGTTTGTGAATAAATAACCTTATTCTGGTGAGCATACAATCAACCAGTGAGAGGAGACATTGCAAATATGTCAGAGAAAGACTCACCAGCCACAAGCAAACTTGGTGTCCCCTGGGCTTTCATCAGAATACTTTACAGAGAAAATGGAGAGTGTTGATTAATCTAGCAAGTCTGTTAAGTGGATATCAGTGAAGAAAACTTATTCTATTCCAATTTCCTGCAATGATCATATAATTTTCTAATCAGGAAAAGCAGGCACTTACCTTATTTAAAGCTAATATTATTAGCAATGAATTTAATAATACAAGTAAAAACCATTAAAAAATCATTATTTGAATGAAGTTTGTAAATTTTGAAACTTTGTGAGATCACTGCATGTTCTTAGGACTCACTTGACATATGTTTGCCTCTGAATTTTGGGAAAGAGAGACATATTAAAGAAGAATGTTCATAAATTCTTTAGAACCTGAGTTGAGATTCTTAAAGGACAGGATGTTGGGGATCTACAGTAAAGACAGCTTTGAGATGATGACTTTTAGGAAATATGAAAACATATCATTAGCCCAGGGATAGTGTGTGAACATATACCTGGCTTGGACCACAGCAGAAGGACGTGCTAGGAAATGAGTAATAATCCATGGTAGAAAGTGCATGGGCTTTGGGACCCGCCAGCTGGGGCTTGGCCTCCAGCTCTTCTACTTTGCTTTGTCATGGACTTTGAGAACTTCACTTTATGAGTCTAAATACTGACCTGTAAATTTCAAGTATAATTATCCAACTTAGAGTTGCTGTTGTAAGGCTAAAATGAGATAATTTATCTAAAAGTTTAGAAAAGTGTTCAATGCGCTGGAAATGTTTAAAAAAGAAAACATTCTCATCCCCAAATCCTACTCCATCCTAGATGTCCCTCAAAAGTGTTGAAGCAAATGGGTTTCCTTAAGTATTTTATTTGTACCTCTTACGTGAGGCTATCCTCCATGTGTCCCTGAGAAATACAGGTGAATTTTCTCATTGCTTTAACTTTTGAAAACAGGAATTTTTGAGGCGGTGAGAGAAACCAGACAGCGTGCATATCTGTTTCCTTTCTCTCCTCTTGTTTACTGATCAGCTCAGTGTGCTACTGAGGTTTCTGCCTCCCCCAAGCCCTAAAACTCTCCATCGCCCAAGTAGCATTTAATGGCTTCCTATTACTAGCTCCTGTGGACACTTTTAGTGCTTATCTTATTTTCCTCTAAGGACATTTGAGACTTTTGATTACCCTTATCTTCTTGACACTTTCTGTTCTTTGGCTTCCATAACAACTCTTCTGCTTTACTTCCTGTTCTCTCGTGGCTAAATTTTAATCTCCATTTATTGACAATGCTTTCTTGACCCATTTCATTAATACTGTTATTTGCCAAGCTTCTTTTCTAACTCTGACATGTTCTTTTCCTGAATGAGTTTACCTGTTCCCATGGCTTTAGCAACCACATGATTTCTGATAGCACCCAAAGCTTGGTGTGAACTAGAGATTAACTTCAGAATTTAAGATCCTTATATCTTCCTGCCTACTGAAATTCATAACATAGATGTTTCATTAAATAAATTAAAACACATTCTCATTTCTCAGCTCCATCTCTATCTACCCACTTTATGAAAATAGTACTTCTTGTATTATTTTGTGGAATGACAAATCAACAAATGACTATCCAAGGCAAAAATCAGAGAGTCCTTAACAAATGATCAAAAGATGAAATCGATTTACTTCTTTTTTATCTACCTTCGTTCACTCTTTCAGGTGTCACCTCAATATAACTCAGGAGTATATTCTGATTAGCATAAACCAATCACTTCCTCATCCCCAAATCTACACCTCTTCATTTTAATTTCCTATTTGAGTAAGAGCATTCAAGGACTCTAAGCCTTCCTGTTAAACACATTGGTATTTTTTTTTTCTATAGTAGAATTAACAGGATTTGTTTTTCAAGGAACTTAGTACTGTTATTTGTGCTGTTTACCCTGTGATTTTCTCTATGAGAGTTTACTATAAATTTTAATGCTATAGTTGGTCTCTAAATGCTATCCTGTCTACATTTCAAGTTGATAGTTGTTTGTTGTGTAGATAAGTCTTATAATTGTGTAGCTAAACCCAGCAATGTTCTTAAAGGTCCTCTACTGATAAAAATAATTTCTAAAATAATAATAATAATAATTTCTAATTGTGATGGAACGCTTGTGAATTCTGGTAGAGTTACAGTATGATAAGTTTGTCTGCAGAGTATGAATTCATATACATACATAGTTTAGAGCCTACTTGGCCAAATCATACTTCATTTGGTTAGAACAAGAACTAGTTTGCAAGACAAACACAGCTATGTCAAAGACTATGAATATACGTGAGGGGTTCTTCTTTAGAATAAAGAGCTTGGCAACTAGCTCTGTGATATCCAAATACAATTCAAGCTAACTAAAAGTTCTCTAGGCTTGAATGGTGTGACCAAAGGCTGAATCAGAGACAGGAAAGTATTTAAATTGTTGAAATGAAGGCTCATATTACAGACAAAATATGAAAATATGAAAAGAATATTTGTCTTCCATTTTAATTGTTTTTGACATGGGAAGCAAAGTCTGTCTGTATCTCATTGTTAACCATTCAGGATTTAAAGAGAGCCTTAGAAAAATAAGAGAAAAGTTAAGCATTTATTTCCGGAAAAATTAAAATATAACTTTTTTCTCAAGTTACTAATTTGCTTTTCATATGACAAAAATGGTATTGTTTTGAAGATTATTTTTAACCAATATTAAAAATATCTCAACAAAGAATGCTATATCTGATTTTCCATTTTAAAGAGGATGTCAGTGTTAGCTGTTTAGAAAAAAAGGTGTAATTATCTTCAAGCATCAGGCTGGCACTTCATTGTTGTTTTTGCTTTGTTCATCATCAGATAACCTGTCCTGAGTCCACACATAGGTTAATTATGTGGCACATTTCACCCATGTTACATGTGCAATTATTTCAAGGGGGTGATATTCATCATTACTATGCATTTCTCTGTTGACTTTGTTATTGAAACTAGACTTGGGCCAGTTCAGTTAAAGTCCAGTGCCTGAGATCACCAAAGGGATAACAATGGTTGACTTAAACATGCAAACTATTTTACCTATGGAATAACAAAAATAATACAAATTGAAATAATATAGCCTTCCTCCCATCAAATTATTAAGGTGCAAAATCCAACATTTGGTAGGATTTAAATAAATGGACATATTCCATGTTCCAGGTGGAAGCACACATTAGTACAGTATTTTTGAAGAAATGTCATAAATACCAAAAGCCTTAAAATTATTCTAGTCTTTTAACCCAGAAACTCCACTTCTAGAATTTAGCCTAGGGCAATAACCAGAAATATGAAAAAAATCATGCATTAGAACATAAGTTAATATTATTTATAACTTAAAAAATTTGGAAATGATCTAAAGTTTGAATAATAGAGAGCTGATCAAGTTATGAAACATCTATAAAAGCAAATAATATTATGTATTATATAATAAGGTATAGTAAATAAAACTGTGAGTGTTTTTGTTTACTTTCTAATTTTTTCTAGGGCTCTGATTGGTTTTTAAGGTTGAATAAATGGTCATCAGACATATTATGCATTCTTATATTTGATCATTGGTTAGTTTTGGGTTAAAAAATGTATGCATTTTTGCCGACGTTCATCTACTTGCCCTGTCAACAATGTTCTCTCAGTCAAATATAAGTCAGCATCTCCTAAATGTGCTCCTATAAATACTGTGAGGGAATTATGGAAGGACAGCAGCCTGAGATTGCCGGACTCCTGATTCCTCAGCACCCTTTGCGTACTGAGGCTCATTAACCAGTGTTGGAGAGGAAAATTTATTTCTCTTTCC
>NW_006770421.1:775602-778153 GCF_000442215.2 Lipotes vexillifer | reverse complement strand
CTTTCCCTTCTAGGCCCTTTGGCTGGTGTAATAATTAAGTTGATATAAGACAGATTAAGAAGAGAAAAAAACCAAGAGTTTAATAACATATATACCTCCTGTATACATGGGAGATACACAGGAAAACTGAATACTCTTTGAAATGGTAGAAGCAATCACTTTAAATACTGTCTTCAGCTAAAGACAAATGAAGTTGTAGGAGGTGGGGAGTCATTTATGGGCTGTTACCAGGAAAAGCACAGTAAATAAGGGTAAAGTTGTCATACAGATTCAAGTCCTAGACTTGTCCATTGACGAGAGTTTCTAGAGATTTAGATACCCTCCTCTTTCTGCTACTGTGAGGGAGACACCCTTCCCTTACTAATGGAGATTTCTCTTATACGTGTAAGTGTCTCTTACAAAAAGGTATCTTGTACTCAGTTTTCAGAGCTCCTCCTGTATCTGCAGTTTCTTAAAACTAATCAGCCTAAAATGATCCTTTGCCAAAGAGACATATCTTTGGCTGGCAAATTCTGTTCCCCTACCCCAGCAAAGCCAAGATTCATGGAGACTGAAACTAAATTTTTGTGAGTCATTAAATGCAATAGAGAGATGTGACTTGTATCATCTGCCACAGCAAAGTACCACAGACTGGCTGACTTAAAATTTAATTTTCTCATGCTAGAGCTCCAATATCAAGGTGTCAGCAGGGTTGGTTTCTTCTGAGGTCTCTCTCCTTGACTTGCAGATGGCTGTCTTCATTTAGTGTGTTCATATGGTCTTCCCTCTGTGTGTATCTGTGTCCTAATCTCCTTTTCTTATAAGGAAACCAGTCACTTGGATTAGGGCCCACCCATATGACCTCATTTTACTTTAATTACTTCTTTATAGACTCTATCTCCAAATACAATTATATTCTGAGGTACTGGGTGTTAGAACTTCAATATATGAATTTGTGGGGGGGGACAAAATTCAGCCCATAGCAGTCATGGTTCTGTGTATTCTGGAAATGGGATGCAGAGTACACATTTATCAATGGTTCAGAGCATATTTAGCACCAGGTAAGAGTACATCCTAAATTTACAAGGTACTGTCTTCTAGCCTCTGGGTAATGTTGTATATGGAAGGATCAGTAAATCTCATGAGTATCTGCTGATTATTTTTTCCAGTATAAAATGGGTACATGGCTCCTTATTCAAAAGAAAATAGTTTCTGAAATACCATTTAGTAAGTTCATGAATGCTGCTGTTATTCACAGTACAGAACAAGCAACACTCCCAACAGGGAAAATTGCTCCCTCTCCACAATGGAAAGGGTCCAATATAATCAACTGGCTCTCTGGGTCCCCTGATAGCATAGCCTCCTGTGGCTCAGGGTTGTTCTCTGTTAGTGGCATGTGAGACAAAACTTAGCCAGGTCAAGATTTGTGAGTGAAAGTCCAAGTGCTAAACCTATGAGTGATCTCTGACTTAGCATCTTGGCTACTTTGTTTTGAACTCATCTGTATAGCTGTATAGAAGCCAACTTATATCTGCCTGTTTATCAGGAGCATCTTCTTTAGTGAGGGTTTTGTGATGAGTGATCAACACATGAGAATCAATATTCTCACACTCCAGGCCCTTTCACATACTTCTCCAAATATCCTTTAATCCATTTTCTATCTTTTTTTTTTTAACAAGTCTCTGGCTATTTATATGCAAACTATTAGCCACTGTATATTAACCAATATATATCCATGCATTGCTACAGATCTCTGCCTCAGGCTACATCTCCTTTCGGGCAAAGTAGACCAAAGGTTCTACTGTTCAAAGATCAGTCCACTCATTTCTCACTACGTTAAACATACACTTACAATACGGCCCAATAATTCCACTCCTAAATATTTACCCAAATATATGGAAGCGCATGCCACTAAAATGATTTGTACATGAGTATTATGAGTCATTTTATTCATAACAGCCCCAAATTGGGAACACCCCAATGTCCATTAATAGACAAAGGATGATATATACATACCTTGAAATACTGCTGAGTAATACAAATGAACTGCTGATTCATGCACCAACATGGACACCAACATGGATGAACCAAACAGACACTATGTTGAGCAAAATACACTAGACAGAAAAGAGTATATTTGATGATTTCATTTATATGAATTACCAGAACAGACAAAAACTAAAGTAATAGGAGTCACATTGTTGATGTGGGGAGTGGTATGGGGAGCTAGACTGCAAAGAAGTACAAAGAACTTTTTGGGGGGATAGACATCTTAAGTATCTTGATTGGGATGTTGGTTACATAGACATATACATTTGTCAAAACTCATCAACCTGTACACTTAAAATCTGTGGAATTTATTGTATGTGAAATTTAACAAGTTTGATTAAAAATAAATTCTGCCCACTGAGTTGTCTCCCTTTTTCATTATCATTCAAGGCCAACAATGAGTGGGGTGCATTTCCAGTTGATGCCATCATTTAATAAAGCCTTAACTGCAAATAAGGCTTGAATGATTTTCTTCCCAGTCATAGACAGTTTCCTCCAGGGCCCTATGTATGGATTTAGGGAA